>NW_015152506.1:41966-55535 GCF_000732505.1 Cyprinodon variegatus
CTTCTCGAAAATTATGTATATTATCCAATCAAATAGGGATTAAATGAAAAAAATTAAATATATCCAAAAGCTGAATCGTTAGCAGATATGTGACAATGTTGAAAGTTTGAATGAGAAATGCTGATCACAATATGGCAAAAGGATTAAAATCTTATTTCCATAGAATCTGCATATTACAAAGGCCAAGCACAGTAGTGGCAGTGTGATTATGTGGTCAATTTCTTTTTTTTTTTTTTCTTTCCCAAAAGCAAAGACCGAAAATATGGGTGACAGAACGCACAATAACACTGAAATTAAATCCTTAAAAATCAAAGCAACCTCCATAATCACCATTATTTTTACAAAAAGCTGAATATTTGAAATGCAAGTTAAAAGAGTAATCAAACATATTGTTCAAAGAATAATGTAATAAAGTAAATAGCATTAATATATGGTCAGAAACATGTATGATTTTCAGATAAAGCTATAAAAAACCCTTTAAGAAGAGCTTTTAGGGTAGAAGTCTGTAAAATAATAAAGGCTTGCAAAACAATGTGTGATTTTAGGAAGCAGAAATGAGTTTTTAGTGATTTACAAATGTCTGGAGGCTTTCATGAAACCACAAGTCTACCTGCCACAATTACGGGATATGAAGACATTTAGAAAATGTTACCTGTAATGGGCGTTGCAGTATTTCTTGGCGTAGTCTGTCCACGTTCCAAACCTCCTGGGATAGAGGGCATCAATCTGCATAAAAAGCTGTGAAAAGCACAAGGGTGATAAATTGTGACTTCATGCCAAACCAAATGCAACGTGAACATGTTCAAACAGAGATTATCAGCTTGTCTAATGTAGGAAATATTGGATTATAGCAACGCTGTGTAAGCTTTAGCCACTAGGGGTGCTAGACTGGTTGCTTCTAGATTTACTATCCCTGAAAGCAAATAAAAATATGTCGTATCAGGTAAGTTTAACAGCTGTTTTTGTCTTGTGTTTAAGGGGAACTCAGACTGCAGGTCACATGACTCAGTGAAGAAGTCGAACATTTTTTCTTGCCCACACAGACAATCCGTGCCCATTAAGTGCTGTATATTAACTTAAAAAAATTATTTCCTAAAATAATTGGGTCAAAACTTGCACAGTGTTGAGTTAGTAATGAATTAGGGTCATTGTGACCCTATTTCAGGGCTAAATGATGTCAGTGATGGGTTTTGATTAGCGGTGTAAATAATAATCGTTTTGTATCGATGCATCGATCCAACAGCCGAGGATCCGATGCATCGACACGTCCACAAGAGAATCGATTCATGTTTTTTTTTTTTCCTCCGGTCTATTTTTTATCCATTTGCTCCTGGACGTAATTCTCCCTCCCGTGCTGCGGTGGCGTTAAACCTATTTTGCCCTCCTACCGCGCTTCCTGGTTATACTCCTGCAGCAGTTTGTTGCAGTAAACTTCACACAGACATTTTTTATTATGCTCAGTATTTAAGCGTGGTCTGTGCTACACACTGTGGGTCTAGATACGGCCGAGGCGGTGAGGAAGTGGGGGCGAGCATAGTCTGAAAACGGAGGGACATGAGGGCCAAAAAGAGCGGGGATCCAGGTGAAAAAATGGTCCCAGCGTTCTCGAGCACCTCGCTCTTCTAGCGGGTCAAACTTCACGAGTTATTTTCCGCAATTTCGGTCATAAAAACAAAACAAGCCAGCCTCCTGTCTGCGGCACTGTCTGCGGTCAGCTACAATTTGTGAGAGGAGCAGCGGAGCGTCTGTGGAGGGGGCGGGGACGTCTGGAGCCGAGGTATTGCATTGCACTCATTGCACTGATTTTGTGCAGCATTTTTTGATGCAAGGCCTTTCAGAATCTATAACGCAATCTATAACCTCAGTAAATGAGGTTTTAATAGGAATAGGTGGAGTAAAACTTTTCTACTTCTGTTATTTGCTGTAGTTTCTCAAAAAAAAAAGAAAAAGCATAATGATATTACAGCTTTCATTGATTTATTTCAAATTTGAAACATTGTCTAGCCTGTAAGGTGTAAAAAAAAAAAAAAAAAAAAAAAAAAAAAATGAACCAATTCATGGAATAGAATCGAATCATATCGTGGTGTATTCTTGAGTATCGAAAATAATCGAATCGTTGGGTCAGGAAATCGATACTGAATCGAATCGCCATGATGAGTGTGATTTACACCCCTAGTTTTGATAAGGAAATAAGAGCCAATCTTTTAGTGTTGTCTAGTTAACTTTGACTTTGTGCCAATATGTTTCTACTTTAGAAACATCTGTTCCCTAAACATTGTTCTACAAAACAAACATTATTTTACAAAAATAAGCTGAACAGCTATATTTCTGTAAAAAATAAAAAATCTAGGTAACATCTCTAAAAAAGTTTTTTTTTTTTTTGCTTTCTCATAGTTTCCTGAAGTCTTACTATACTAGTTGGGGTTTGTATAGTCTAAGGTGGAGCTTGTTGTTTTTTTCAGAGTTTCTCTATGGAATTCTACATAATCAGCCATTCCCAAACAGCCTAAGGAGAAGCTCAAAATCTAAATTGTGTTTTTTTTTTCAACCAAATATTCTGATTGTAATTTTTAAAAATTTTGCTTTTCACTACCCAAAAACATGTCAGTGTTTCACTCCAGGGTTTTATTGTTTTCATGACCTTAACAGCTTGCTTGTCCAGAGTGCATGTTGCAGGACTTTACCATTACTGTTGTGTTGAAAAATGCCTATTTCTGTGCACATGCATGGATCTGGGCCATAGATGCAACTCTCTTCCCTTCTGTGAGGCAGCAAACACAATTTTAGGCATATTACATGTTAGTGTATTACTCTGGTTAATTGTAATGTGAGCAAACTTGAATGCCCCATTTACATTACCGTTTTCAAACCATACCGTCCGAGGACGGTAACCGAGAGAACTGTTGAGTGTAAATGGTACGCAGACCTGAACAAACTGCGCCAGACACAACTGAACCGCGCCAACATGGTACTAGTTCATCAGTAGGTCTCGGCGAGGCTCAGTTCTGGTGCGGTTCTCTGATAACAAAGAGAGCATGAGCAGACTGCTCATGAAATTTCAGACATTCATAAAAATACTAGTTCCCTACAGTGCCGCACGATTTCCAGTGATGATTCTGCTTTGCAGTGTGATGAACATCAACGTCTGTCGTTGTTTCCTGCATCTGTAAGCCCTGATTAGACTATTTGTCGTGTCCACACTCCAAAAGCCGACTCTGTCATGCAAATTCACCAAAGGCTGCCTTCTTCACCTGACTCTCTGCAAACTTCCTGAATGTTACAAGCGCTGCCATGTTGGTTTGCTTGTTTATCTCCAGGGAGCAGTAGTACCGTAGATCGCCACTAGGACACGAGGAACTGGGCTACCGTTGTGTGTAAACCGAGCTCGGCGCTGTTAACTGATTTAAACGGCACGAATCGGTTTTCAGAAGGTAATGTAAATGGGGCTAAAGAGTGCAGAACACACCACCAACTTTTTTTGCGTGTTTTTTTGGCGCAGCAATTCACAGATCTCTTCACCTGTTTACAACACAAACTTCTTCTCACCCTTTTAAGTAAGTGGCATCAAAAGAGCCTGGTGCGACCCGGGATGATGCTGAGAAAAAAGGTTCTCATTAAAATTTGGGCCGAGGACGCTATCCAGCCACATAAGTTCCTGAATGTTATGGCGCCGCCATTTTTGTTTGCGTAATTCCCGTCTTGAGAGCTGTAGTATCATGAACCGCCAGTAGGAGGCGAGGAACCGTGCTAGCATGATGTGTAAATGGTCATAAGAACCAAGCTTGGCACTGTTAACTGGGCACGGATCGGTTTCAGAGGGGTAGTGTAAATGAGGTATAACCCTTTGCATTAAAACTCTATTTTATAATTAGTCTATAAATTAAAGAACCTTTCAAAAACCTCACAATCCAGGGCTACAGTTGTTCCTGCTACTTGTAAATACTTCTTCCTTCCACTCAACTTTCTACTGCAAAAGGCAAGGCAAGTTTATCTATGTAGCATATTTTAGTAGCAAGACGATTTAATATATACCGGCATGCTTAGATATAGCCGTACCCTGAAAGGCCAGCTCCTTAGGCAATGGATTTTTATAACAGTCTTCCGCATGACGGAGTAAACCATTTTAAAGCATGTGCTTAAAATACCCCTTTATTGATCGTCTTTAAGCCCTGATCATCAACATTACCAAAAATCAATAACTAAGGCAGAGCAGTTAGGAATCTATAGAATTAATAAGTTTCACTTTTCAGGTAAATTACTGAAATACTCAAGGTAAAGAAAGCTATATAAAAAAAGTCGATTTGTAGAAATTTCAATTAGGTAATCATTTTTCAGATCAGCAGGGTCAAAACTTTGCGTTTAGTCTCAGTAGATGCTGAATTGAACTAATTAATGCAACGGCACAAATCAGCTCAAAAGTATGAAAGATTTTGAGATTCTTCAGCAAATCTGTCAAATGTTAACAGGTAGAGAGCGCGTCTACATCACAGCTGGCATCAGAGCCCCCGGAAAGAGTTTGACTCAGAGCGAACGCTCCCCCATCTCACCAATTTCCAGCGTTTCCGAAATAATGACGGGTAATATCCCGCGAGGTGAGCTGAATAAGCAGCCGCAGCCAAGATCGCTGTTCTAAATTCAGCACTTGTTCAACAGCAGTTTTGCATTTTCTCCCCTTCAGAAAGCTGATTTAATGGGGTGGGAGGAATGAGGGCACGTCACGAACGCTGCAACATGCCCTGGGCGCTGTGCGAGCTCCATGTTAGACCCACGGTGAGTAATGATGGCAGCAGAGGAGACTGGCACAGAGGAAGGGACAGGGCTTATCAGGTTTATGCCACGGATGATAAAATGTTATATTCGGCTCTAGTGGCACAGAAAGAGATGATATCTAAAAACTAACCCCACTACTGCAGGCAGGTACCGGCGAAGACAGGATGGCATTCGTCACACCGGCTGTAACATGCAGGCTCACCCTGCCAATAACACCCCTACTGCACATGTCTAACAAGAAATAACTTCCTTTCACTTTAGAATTAATTAGATGCTTGAATTCATCAGTTAATTATCGCCATGCAGGCAATAATTAAGTTTTTCACAGGACAGAGAAACAATACACCTGTTCTCCATAAACAACGCAGCCACCAAAATGTAATCTTAATCTCTGAGCATAAACTCAATCTAACAAGCAAACAAGCTACTTTAATTCTTCTATAAACAGTTTTTTTTATAATCTTTAAAGGAACGTATTGTTGCACTAACAAGAAAAACAGTATTACAGATGGCCTTAAAATCTTGTAGAAATATACAAATTTAAAATCGGCTTCTTCAGGGCAAAAGTTACATAAAGAAGTGGGATTTATTGCACTAAACATCCTCTAGTAACCATGTTTAATAATATTTTTTTTTACAATTTGCCAATGTTCCAGTGGAAAAACAAAAAAATCAAACAAGAAACATTATGAAATATTTTTTTAGTTTATTGTTTGGATGATAAATCTAAATTGTTTGTCAGGACTCCTGTTTTTGTGTTTCTGTGTTTGTCTCCCTTCATCCACCAGGAGGCGCCTGGTTCTGGTCCGCCTCCTCACACACCTGCTGATGGTTTCCTCGTTAACGGAGTGTTCTTAAGCTGCTGACTGCCACTACCTCGACGCCAGAGTGTTTGCCAGTTTAGAGTACTCTAGCCAAGCTGAGTTTTTGCTGAGTCAAGTTGAGTTTTTGTCAACCTGAGTTTAACCTTGTTTTGTCTTTGCCTCTTGGCAGGAATTCATCATGCAAACTGGATTTCTCGGACCTTCTCTCCCTGGAAGGATCAGCTGAGCTTCAAACTGAGCTGGGGTTCATACAGGAGGTTTGGATCCACTTTCCGTAAGATCGTTTTAGCTTCTTACTGAGAAAGGGATTATACTCCACTACGACCCGTTCAAGTACCGCAGGAAATCTGAGTGGCAGTCAGCTTCTCCGTTCCCCAACTATCAACCGCATTCTGGGTAAACCCTGTTCACCGAATCAGACAAACACTGGAACCACGGCACACAGACAGGAGTCAAGGATTCAACTACTTCTCTGGAAACGTGAGTCGGCAACCAAATCCTTTTCTCCAAGTTCACGAGTCAAACTCCCCACTGAGCCTGAACTAATCGCTGTGTCTTCCCCTCACATTACAGTTCTGCTTGAGCAGTGTTCAGAGCAACACTTCTCCCTCTGTTTAACTTCTTCAATAAAACCCGTTAAACCTTTTCCCTTTTCTGTTTCGGTTTTCTGCATTTGGGTCTGAACTTTGTAACATCATGACATTGTTATCATGACTAGAAATTGATCATGATAACATTAAATAAATGCTCACCCATATTAAAGAACAATAAAATATAAATTATCATCAATAATACGCAGGATGGGAATGTATGGCACACAAAATTAAACACTTTTTCTTACATTACAAACAGTGACTTCATGAACTCATTTTTGGGGGGATTTAACAATTATTAAGGCTTTTAGTCTTTTTCAGACAGTTTTCCTCCAATGTTAACGTCTGTATATGGAGGACCGACTCTGCCATATCTAAAAATAAATACAGATATAAATAAATGCTCAATAAATAAATAAGCATAAAGTTATTGCTCCCAAAAACACAATAAACAAATAAATGTAGGTAGAAATTAAATTACACAGCATTGGGTGGAGCTAGACTATCCTTTCTTTGCTTGTAACAATGGCAGCCATATTTGCTGTGATCAGTGGGTAAAAAGTAGTTTTAATATGTTTTTCAGTGAGAAAATCACCTGAAAACTTAATCTGTGCAGTCAGATCATCCAGATTACCATCCTGCCTTCAAATATTATTTCGCAGTCAGAGCCGCTCAGACTCCCGTACACCGGCGGAGTGCTGTCAGTAGGAATCCCACTAAACAGCAGTCTATGGCCCAGTCGTCTCTTTGCGGTTTTCCGCAGCGGCTGGAAGGCGTTTTTCATGTACGTAATCCAAACTGCAGGCACTAGGATAACAAAAGTGAACATGTTTTGCCGGCAGATTTCGGCATTTTAAGTTAATCTAGGCGTTAATAAACTGTTTCAGAGGAGTGATCATAGCGATCTGCAACATCAGCTCTGCGTCTGTCTCCCTGCCAGCTCCCAGATCAGCTTCTCTGATTGGTTGATGTGGCGAGTCGAGCGGCAAAAGTTCAATTTTTCCAACTCTAACAGCTGCTGTTCTTGCAGCACCTTATGTGCATCAGCTGCTCAGATGTGCTACAGGATGCATGTAAATATTCCGAGGGCTTGCTTGTAAACTAGCTGCTTCTGCTGCCTCTAGCGCTTGTGGTCTGAACGTAGCATTAGTTCTGCCATAGTTTTTACATCTTTAGCAAACAGATTTCACAAATGAGCTAACTTATACAGGGAATGGGTTGCCCCAGATTTCATTTAGGGGTAATAGAATGACAGGGTTATGCATGCTAAACCTATTTTATTTTATATAAAAAGGAAAATACATAGGAAAAAAACATGCTAAATGTTTCTGCCATATCACAATTATGCACTGATATGAGGGTATCCGGTTAAATCCAAATTAAACACAGAGTTTTGTGGTTTTAACACAAATAAAAGTTTAAAAAAGTTGGAAAACAATGTCCAGCCACCTTAATTAAGTTGGTCTTTACACAGATGCCGTAGGAATGCTGTTCAGGGATTTATGTATCATTGATTAAGATAGAAAAGTTCACTAAAACGGATGAGAAAACGCAACTGACGGATGAGTAGATCTTGCTTTTTTCCCCCACCATCGATCTCTTGCTCAGTGCTCATCACCCCAGAAATAAAACAGGAGAATATAAAAATGCTTCCATATTCAACAGAGATTTCAAAAAGCAGCATTTCATTTATACTAATAACCATTTATAGCACAAGCTTGGAGAACAATTATGGAGGCATTATAAAGAAATGTTCCTGAGGCTGGAGAAAAGAGTCTGGGAGGGGGAACCGCCCATCATTAGGGTAAACTGTGCTTCCAGTATATGCTGTGCTACTGTACCCTCTTCGCTCTGTATACGGGCAACATTTCCAATTCCCAAAGTCTTCTTTAATTTCCACACCAGCGATGATGGAATATGGCTGTAATCGAGCATACACCTGCAACCCTAACATATATAACAATGGCGTAATAAATCATTATGGAGAGTGGGGCTGCTCGCCTCAGCCACTCTCCAAACACAGTGGTCCTGTGAATAGCCCCCTGCTTATTGTTTCTAAATTCAATAGTTCCGCCCCCCCCCTCCCATGCTTCTTTTATTACTTGTCTCATTTATTGCAGCGCCGTGTCTGTTCATATCAGGCTTTGTAAATGAAGTTTTTGCAACAAAGGTTATTGAAATAAGACCACAGGATCCAGAAGGATGAGTGACGCCAGAGAGAGTTAATTGGCTTTTTCCAACATTAGATGGGAGCGTACGCCGCTCTGGAGTAAGTTTCCATGGCGATCTACCTGCTCTGCTGAAATGAAACACCTCTGTATGGAGATATATTTGAGCTGGCCCACTACAGACTCCCGTCCTAAGAAGGAGAATTTCATAATCTATTTGTCCACATAGCTTCCTTTGCCTTAGTGAGGTAGTTAATTATCAATCGACCAAAATATACCGGACTTTTTGACGAAATGTGCCATTTCTGTTTCATATTTGTGGTATAAAAAAAAAAAAGGAGCCTCATTTAAATGTGTCGTCTTTCCTCAAGAGGGGTCATTAAATTTTTATTCAATCAAGTCTGATTACCTCTTCGGGTCGACCCAGAGCAGGGGTACCGGTGAGAAGGATGGCCCGCTTTGCACTCTGAATGAGAGGGACCAGGATCTTGGTCCTTGCTGCGTTCCTAGATTTGAGGTAATGAGACTCGTCGACCACGATCACATTAAATCGTTGCCTGCTCAGAGCCTCCACTAAGGGGCGTGCGTCAGTGGTGAGCAGGCCATAACCCAGCACCGTCACCTTGCTGCTGCTGATGCCCCTGTGGAAGAACAAAAACATACAGGAGGACATTGTTTATTAGGTTACCCGTTGAAATTGCATTGTTCCATTCTTGCAATAGATCAGCTTAAATAAGTATAAAAAAACTTCACTATTTCTCATGGTAAAAATATTTCTTTGAGCGCAATTGGCATGAAATTTTCACCAGGTGTTTTTTACTCCCCAATGAATCCATACATAGAAAGAAACTAAAACAAAATGAAGTGTAATAATGTAAAATGGAACGGGTGAAAAATAAAAAACTCACAGAAAGGGAAAAACAGGATGCCAGCTGAAATCTATCAGTGATCAGACAGCTATTCTGCTCCTCGTCAGTGCTAATAGATACCAGCTGCTTCAGTCCAAACTGATAGCCAATAAGAAGGTGTGTTATGACCAACAGAGGAAAGGAGCAGATATGAAAACCAGGAAGGGTGGAGGACTGTTTGGAGGTTTGCATAAACCAGAAGGAATTAATGGAAATTAAATGGAGGGGATGATTTTTAAATAATCTAGAATGAAAAGAACATATAAGGAAAGGCAAGAGAGAGATCAGAGTTGGTAAGGTGAAAGTGAGATTAGCAGTGAAACAAGTAAAAAGACGAAAATTTATACGAATCAGAGGACTTGATCGAGAACAGATTGAAATTTGGATAAAGAGTTGAAAGTGGTTTGTAGAGTTGCAAAGAGAAGGGGGACATTTTTATCAGATTAAATTACCATATTTCCCGGACTATAAGTGGCTACTTTTTTCCCCACGCTTTGCTCATAAGAAGGTTCGGCATAGATTTCTCCTAGCCGCAAAGGGGGGAGGGGTCAAATTTGAAAATGCCACTGAAATCCTCAGTTCTCCAAGATGTAAGAAAAATAATCACGTGGAAGACTGTGATGTGACATGAGAAATGTTATCCCTTCAAGAGCAACATTTGTTTGTTTTTTTAAGTGTGACTACACAGTGAACAGGGAGAGTTTGAAACATAGAATACAGTCATGTTATACAAGGATATCAGGCAATAAGATTAAAAATAAGGAATTCTGTTTTTCTATGATAGGTTTTTGCAGTGCTGCTCAATGGAGCAGTGGGTAGCACTGCTGCCTTGCAGCAAGAAGGTTCAAAACTAATATGGGTGAGTAGGACATGATGTAATAACGTAAAATCAAGGCCACAAGGTGTAAAAGAAAAACGGTGTTCCCCTTTAAGCCACATGGTAAAAAATGCATTAGAAAATATCACCTACTGCACCTTTAAGCCTGTTTGTTTTTGCCACGACCTGGATAACTGAAAATNGAAGAAGAAGTAGTATTTTTAATTTTTTTTTTAGACTTTAGAAACTCAGAAGCTGATCAAATATCGGGTTAAATATCGGTGGGGTGGCCGATGTCCGATATTCTTAATGTCCGATACCGATAGGGGGCCAATTATATCGTGCATCCCTACTCATGACCAAAACTACTGGTTAAGTATAGTAATAATTCTTCAAAATCAATGAACCACAGTCTAAAACTGTTAAAAACAACATCAATAACTACAATTATAAAATGTTATAGTCCTTAAGCACTTTACAATTAATATTTGTTGTTTAGTTTAATTTCTGAAGTGAATCTCAAAACCCAAACAGGTTGATAAAGGATCCCAAATGGGTTCATGACCCTAACTTTGGGAATTGGTGTGTTAGAGATTAGATTAGATTAGATTAAATTAGATTAGATAAGTTTAGATTAGATTCAACTTTATTGTCATTACACAGGTACAGGTGCAAGGCAACTAAATGCAGTTTAGTGCAGCAGCAGCAAGTGCAGGATAAATAATGGTTCTATAAATATAGGACATGGGTTTCTAGTGAATGAGTATAGAGATGAATACCTTTATAAATACTGAATATAATATATAGATCACTGGTGTTATGAACTAAATTTACAGCTGGATATGTACCAAATATAATATACAGATGGATATTACTATGAAAAGGGTTTTTACAGTTATGTACAATAGCATATACAGTATACAGATGGGTTTTACTATAAAATGAATAAATAAAGTTTGGCCGGAGCTATCTAAATTAAAGTGCAGTGGAAGGTAATTGCATATTACAGTTAAAGTACATTATTAGAAATGAATATGTAAACAATTGGTACTGTGAATAAACAGTCGGCAGTGCATTGCATATTATATACTCCAGTTAGCGATTAATCGATTGCTAAGTTAGATGATGTTTATTTCAATAATTTATTAATCAGGATTAATCCAATTAGTTTTTTCAGCCCTAATTTAGATGTGGATGCACTTTACAAAGGCTGGGAGAGAGCAAGGTTTTTAGCAGATAACAGGAAGGCCAAATGGAGTCCAGCAAAATTTCTGTCTTTTAAAATGTTGTGCTTAAGACCAGTGCAATGAGCTGTATGGATATATCAATTTAAAACCTCTGTTTCTTATCTTATTTCATAGACTTTATTTCAAACAGAGTCATAGATAACCTCCATAACAATCCTGCCGCTGGGGTGACATTCTGGGTATCCGTTAAGGCGAGCTTACACTGTATAAGGTTTTGCCCTTTTAGGGCTATTTTCAAATCATGGAGCAATTTTTTGGTATACAGGGAATAACAAGAGGAATCTTAAGTTCGGGAGAAAATAAAACATGTCTGAAATTCAGTCAGCCCTCGTGCGATGTTCTTGAAGCAGAGTTACGAGCTTCTACGAGCTGATGTACCTGAACCTTCAACACTGCACATGTGTAAACAAGGGAGTTCTTCTTATTCTAGACTGACGAGTCCGACCAGTGCCAACTCTCGCCGCTGAGTCCGACGTGTGGTTTTTAGATCGCATCAGGGCATCGGGCCATACAGTGTAAGAACATACCTCGTGATCTGGGAACTTTTAAACCCTGCGCTTCCGTCATACAGTTTGAGTTGTAGCTGAAAATATCGTAAAGTAAATGTCCGCCATTAGACTTGATAAAAGTTTTGCTGTTGTATCCATTTCATCAGGAAATCCTGATCTACCCATCATGTAATGTCCCATTACCTGTTAATTGCTAAGTTCCACCGCTCAGCGCCATGCAAACCTGAAACGCTAATTCTAAAAATCTCTATGCAGCTGATAATGGCGCCAGGTGAAGCTATTTTGATCCTTTGACGTCTGCTGACTTTCACTGAGTGTTCCCGCTGACTGTGGGGCTCTTCAGGGACTGCCCGGTGATACCGCCGCTCAACCTATGCCGGCTGGTCCCTCTAGACGTGTCGGCTCCTTGCAAATCCCCCTATTTACTCAACCATCATTGCCACCATTTTCCAACCGAAGGTGAGCTCTTATGTTAGAGAACACAGCTGGATCTCAGAGAGAACCTTGAATACAGTAAATAAAAGTGGCCAGCAAAGCAATTATCCCCCCTGCTGCTATTTAGCTCTGAAATAACTCCATCATACCATCATTACTGTTATAGCTCCAAGTTTACATTCTGCCATTGATTTGCTAAGCCTGTTATTTGAGTTTACCCCCTAATGAATTAATATCCACTTGTTCTTGTCTCAGCTTCTATTTATTTACCTATATTTTCCTTAAGACGAGCTCAGTATCCTTTTTCTGGTGTTGACAGTTGCTAGAAAAAGCCCTGCTGACAGATTCTTCTCTGCGTTTTTTTATCTGAACGCTTTGATGGTTTGACACGCTTCAAAGATAATCATAGACTCAGGAGGAGTTGGAATCAAGTCTGTTACTGAATTATGTTACAGGGATTACTGCAGTTTCTCTAACAAGTGTCATGTTTTTCCTCTGCTTGAGGCAGATTACCGTCAGCTCTGTGTTTGTTTATCATCTAATCTGTCTAAGGCGCTCGTACAACATGGAAGATTGGTTGCTTTGCACTTGGAAATGAGTAAAAGGAGCATGTCAGTTATCTAAGCAACCATTGCTGAGAAGGATTTTCCATGGGAAACCAGACTCCTGTGATTTTAATGAGGTAAAACCTGAGCTGTTTTTTGCAGGAACTCTCTTTCTCTCTCCCAGTGCAAACCATTAATAACACAGAAGACATCTTCGACAGGGAGGGGAAAACACGGTCTGTTGTGCGTTTTCTTTCCGACTCGTAGCAGAGATTCTTTTGCATTACATTAGCAGAGTGAAAAACAAGGTGAGGGCGTTGCTTGGAAACCTTTCTTTTAACTTAGAAAAAGGTAAAACCCGGCCATTCATATCCCTTTTTTTCATCTTAAAGGTAGAAGGACGTCTATACTCTTGCCGCTGACTAAACTGTTTGTCAAAATATATTATCACCCTAGGAGAGCTGAAGCTAAAGACGCATCCTTTGCATATTTCTTGTTATGTTTCTGATCAATTGCTTTATAAAGATTGAACCTTCTGCTTTCTACCACAGAACAACCACAATTCTATAATTAGACCTTTAGTGCAGCATTCGATATTGCCGATCACTCTATTTTATTAGAGCGCCTGGAAAACTTGGTCTGCCTTTCTGGTCTAGCACTGTTTAAATTCTCCTCAAAGGACCGGGACTTAATGTGTCAGTAGGCAGAGGTGGAAAGAGTACTAAAAAATTGTAATTGAGTAAAAGTATCTTT
>NW_015152507.1:0-1218 GCF_000732505.1 Cyprinodon variegatus
TACAAAAATCGGGGCGACAGTGGCGTTGGATGTAAGGATTTGCCCTGAAATTTTAGGATTGACAGTTCAAGTCCCGGCTCCAACTTTCAGTGTCGTTGTGTCCTTGGGCAAGACACTTCACCTGCATAGTCTACTGATGGTGGTCAGAGGGCCAGGTGGCACTAGTGGACAGCAGCCCCGCATCTGTCAGTGAGCCCAAGGAGAGCTGTGTCTACAATGTAGCTTGCCAGAATCAGAGTGTGAGTGTGTGCATGAATGACTGAATCTAGTGTAAAGCCCTTGGTCAGGTCTCCTGACTTAAAAAAAAGCGCTATAGTACAGGCCATTTACCATTTAAAAAAATGTAATATACTATATATAATATATAGCCATAAACTATATACACAGTAGACTGTGCATTAATGTAACACAGGAGGTCTGGAGATGCTACATAGGTGTAGCTTCTATGTCCTGAGCAGGGGAGGGAGAGAGGCAATGACACTATGGGTATTTTTTAAAATGGCTCGTAGTGGATGGGAAGAACCTGCACTTGTGGCATGAGGTTTTAGTTCTGATGGGCCGCAGCCTCCTGCCAGAGGAAAGTGACTGAAATAGTTTGTGGCTGGGTTGCGAGAGATCAGCCACAATCTTCCCTGCACATGTCAGAGTCCTGGAGGCGTACAGATCCTGGAGAGATGGAAGATTGCCTTCTCTGCAGACCGGATGAAGCGCTGCAGTCTGCCCTTGTCCTTGGCGTTGTCACCAGCATACCAGATGGTGATAGTGGATGACTCAATGAGAGAGGAGTAGAAGTGCACCATCATTGCTCTTGGCAGGTTGAATTTTTTCAGCTGCCACAGGAAGTACATCCTCTGCTGGGCTTTCTTGGTGAGAGAGTTAATATTCAGCTCCTACTTTAGGTCCTGTGAGATGATAGTTCCCAGGAAACAGAAAGACTCCACTGTGTTAATTCTGGACTCACAAAGTGTGGTGGAGATAGCTGGGGCTGAGTTCTTCCTTACGTCCACAACCATTGCCACTGTTTTTAGAGCGTTCAGCTCCAGGTTGTTCTCCCTGCACCAGGTCGCCAGATGGAAAATCCTCCCACCTGTAGGCAGACTCGTCGCCATCAGAGATAAGTCAGATGAGAGTGGTGTTGTCCAAACACTTCAGAAGCTTGACAGATGCACCTTCCCTCCAGTCATCAGTGTAAAGGGAGAAGAGCAGAGGAGAAAGAAC
>NW_015152507.1:1943-6112 GCF_000732505.1 Cyprinodon variegatus
TCAACATGTGTACATAAAATCAACATGTGTACATAAAATCAACACTCTACATGGTGTTAAAAGCCAAAGAAAAGAGGTGGGTTTTAAGAAGAGTTTTAAAATGAGACAGAGAGGTGGCCTGTCTAATGTGCAGCGGCAATGCATTCCAGAGTTTTGGAGCTGCAACAGAAAACGAACTGGAAGACGAGCCTGGAGAGCTACCTGGACGAGTGTTTTGACAACATCGTAATGGGGAAGCAGAGGAATCCCACATCCACAAACACACCGTCTACCAAACGATGTCGGTCTAGTTCAACCAGGGCTGTTTCTACCTCTACTTTGTCTCCAGACAGTAGCTACGGCGACATCCTGGAATCAATCGACAAAAAGCTAACCAGCCTGCAGCCCGCCTGGCCCTGGTAGAAGTCCTGCATAAGGAGTTTCAAGCTTTGAGAGAGTCGCTGGAATTCAGCCAAGCTTAGCTGGCCTCCGTCACCGCCGAGAACGAAGCGCTGAAGGTGGAAGTCACCAAACTCACCGAGAGGATGATCCAGCTGTCCGGCGAAAATAAAAAGATTAAGGAATCCATTCTGGACATTCAGTCGCGGAGCATGAGAGACAATCTCGTCTTCGCTGGAATAGCTGAACAGCAAGACGAGGACCCTGAGACGACAATACGTGAGTTCCTCCAGAAGAAGCTGAAAATCCTGGCGGACCAGGTAAAAAACATCACCTTCCATCGCGTTCACCAGCTCGGAGGTAAGAAGCTTGATAAATCCCGTCCTACACCAATTGTAGCTAAGTTTGAGTATTACAAGCAGAAAGAGTAGGTCAGGAGTCAGGGCAGTGAGCTTAGAGGAACAGATTTCAGCGTTAATGACCAGTATCCAAAGGAAATATTAGATCGCAGGCGAGTGTTATTCGCAATCAGGAAGAAATATATTAGTGAAGGCATCAGAGCTACAGTAGCAGTTGACAAACTTTATATTAATGGTCAGTTGTTCAGGGATCAGAAGATCACTCCTTGGCTTTATTAGATACACAACAGGTGGATTTAAAGCATGTGACACCTGATTAAAGTGTATAGAACATTTCACGGTGATAAATGAAATATATGCACAGCTCTAGGGCACGTTTGCACGGTATGACTGTTAGTTACAGCTGTGTACAGAATGCATGGGCTGGGGTTCTTCTTTCACCTTTTCTTACTTATTGCACTCTCTTAATTTTCTGTCTTCCTTTTCCTTATTCGTCTGCTTCTTCCCTGTGGTCCACACAATCACAAGCACACGGTTTGATGCTACCTGGGTCTAGGTATAACTATTTATTCAGAGGCATGTACTTTTCATCTTCTCACTCACACCTATGGTGAATGTAAGGTTTGTGACATGGAATGTGCATGGAGTTGGCACCACAGAGAAACAGCTTAAGATTTTTAACCAGCTTAAAAGATTAAATGCAGATGTTGTTCTATTGCAAGAAACCCATAAATCTGCAGCAACTATAAGTGATCTTAACTCCCCTGAGTTCTATTTCATCCCTACTGACTGCCAGAGGCGGTGCTTAAAGCACAAATGATCACTCTTGCGCATGCACAGGTCAAGAATCTTATACCAACATAGTCACGTGTGACCCCCGGTGACACCGGTGTGCCTATATAGTCACGTGACAGCGACAGCTCAGTCCCTTTTCATCTTCTCGCATGCAGGTTGAACAGGTGGTAAGACACCGTTGCTTGTCGCTGGTAGCCTCGAGACTTTGGTCGGAGCTGCGAGGCTCATCTCGCCCTCCAGAGGCTGCGCAAGCTCTTCATTATTATACAACTTCGTTTCTTCGTCTGATAAGTTTTTTTCTCTTATCGACGGCGAACGGGGACGCGTTCTCACTGCAACTCCCTGTTGCTGGTGCCTCGGCGTTAGCCGACTCCGACCAGCTTGTTAACTACTGTAGCAGCCGTTTTCGGGCTTGCTTTCTGTTTACTGTAGCAGCCGTCTTCGGGCTTGCTTTTTGTTTACTGTTGCAGCCGTTTTCGGGCTTGCTTTTTATTTACTGTAACAGCCGTTTTCGGGCTTGCTTTTTTGTTTACTGTAGCAGCCGTTTTTCTGGCTTGCTTTTTTGTTTGCTATAGCAGCCGCTTTCGGGCTTGCTTTTTTTTGTTTGCTTAGCAGCCGTTTTCGGGCTTGCTTTTTCTGTTTTCTGTAGCAGCCGCTTTCGGGCTTGCTTTTTTGTTTACTGTAGCAGCCGCTTTCGGGCTTGCTTTTCTGTTTACTGTGGCAGCCGCTTCCGGGCTTGCTTTTGTTACTGTAGCAGCCGTTTTCGGGTTTGCTTTTACTTTTACTAACGTGCTTGGCTAGTCCTCTTGTAGCCTTGCTGTTGGGGAACCCCTGGTGGCGTTCTCTGCTCGACCGGGTCTCCCGATCTGTCCGCTCGGTGAGTGTCAAGAGTGGCGATTTCAGCTTGACCTGACCTAGCCCTGTGAGCGTGACATGTTGGACACGCCGTGCTGTAGAGCTTGTTTGACCCCTCTCCAGTTGGAGGATGGGCATGATTTGTGTCCCTCTTGTTTGGGCCTGGATCATTTGGAAGAGGCCTTGACTGATGCGGCATGCCCTAATTGTTCTGTCCTGCCTTTGTCCATATGTAATGCTCGTTTGACTGGCCTTCAAGGTGCCAGCCAGCCTGTGAAACGTGTGTCTTCTGAGGCTATGGGGCCTCCACGGAAGAGGAGCAAGAGGAGCCCCAGGGTTCCAGAGGGAATATCTGGGCAGGTGGTCCAGCTCGCTTCTGACCTGGATGGGATGAAGGCCTTGCTTGAGTCCCTTAGGGGTGAGCATGGCGCTAGCATATCTGGAGACCCTGACCAAGTACAGAGCGTTGGTTCAAGAGTCTCTGCTCTAGATGATGATGCCATTTCCCTGGCGGCGTCTGGCACTGATTTTCGGGATCAATTTGACTCCGGCTCACTCCTCTCAGAAGCCGGCTCACATATCTCTTCTGGCTTTCAGTCGGAGAAGGATGGTTCTGTAGTGGGCGCTCTGAGAGCTGCCCTCGCCCGGTTGCATCTGGATGCTCCACAGGACCAACCTGCGGCTTCCAGTGCTTTCTTTCGGCGTCCTACTACTAGGTCGTCCTTTATGGTTCCCCCGTCTGCAGAGTATGTGAAGGAGCTCCATGCCTGTTGGACAGACACTAATGCCTTCTCGAGGCTGACCTCTGATGGCAGGGCACTGGTGGCCATACAAAATTCGCCCAGTTTTGGCTTGGGCCATATGCCTTCTGTTGAGCCGGCCATAGCTTCCCTCATTGTGGCGCCGGATGAGGCTTTGAGGGCCAATGCCAGGTGTCCTCGTCCTCAGTGCCGTGTCACTGACGACCTGCTCTGTAGAGCCTATGACTCAGGATCTCGTTTGGGGCGACTTGGGAATTCCCTGTCGCATTTACTACTGGGTCTCTTGGCTTCCTTGGAGGGTGTCGCGATCGATGCACCTACCCAATGGATGCATGGACTGATGGATGCATCCCTCCATGCATTTGCTCTTCTGTCGAGTGAGGTTGGACGAGTCCTGTCTACCCTTGTTCAGGCATGTCGCCAGGTCTGGCTGGCTCAGTCTCCTCTGACGGAGGCATGTAGAAGGACCCTGATTGGCCTTCCAGTTATTCCTGGGGAGTTGTTTGGCTCCGCTGCACTTGCAGCCCTGGAGCGGTCAGCCGAGGCCTCGCGTACCAGGCAGCAGTTGGCCAGTTTGCATCGCAGACGAGTGCAGTGTCCTGCTAGGAGTGCCTCTGTGTCCCTGTCACATACTTATCCTGGCCGGACTACACCTTACTTGGGGCAGCCACGGTTTGCTGCAGGGCCTGCTGCCAGGCCTGCCCATGGCCACTGGAATCCACAGAGAGGTCGAGCTCATGTCGCTCCTCAACCCGGGTGGGCAACTCAGCAACCCTCCCGCCCCCCGAAGGGCAGGGGAGCTCGGAGATGACGTCACTGAGCCGGCGGCGGGACACTTTACCCCGGAGCAGCTCGGTTGCTGGGCCACTCTTGTTTCCAATCCATGGGTGGTGTGTATACTTACCCAGGGTTACATGCTTCAGTTCCGCCGCCGCCCTCCTGTCCCTGGTCGAGTCAGGATGACGGTGATTCATGACCAGGTAAAGGCTCAGGCTCTGAGCCAAGAGATAGACACCTTGCT
>NW_015152507.1:6642-9641 GCF_000732505.1 Cyprinodon variegatus
CCGCGTGTGTTCACGCGGTGCATGGCCGCGGTCTTGTGTCCTCTGCAGACCAGAGGGTTGAAGATCCTGCCTTATTTGGATGACTGGCTCGTCTGTGCGCCCACAGAAGCTCAAGCTGCTGCAGACACGCGCACCTTGCTCGATCACATGGACCTATTGGGTCTTCGTGTGAACTGACAGAAGAGCAACCTGATTCCGTCTCAGCAGGTAACGTTTCTCGGTATCACGATGGACTCTCTCTCTATGACTGCTCGCCCATCGCCTCAGCGTGTCGAGGGCATTCTGCAGATGCTGCCTGCCTTTCTTCCTGGTCGGGCGGCCCCCTTTGTTCTCTATCTCCGTCTGCTGGGGAAGCTCACAGCTGCCGCTACTGTAGTACCCCTAGGGCTACTGTCTCTGCGACCACTGCAGATGTGGCTCAACAGCCTGAAGCTGGACCCTTCTCGTGCATCACACCGTCACAGAAAACTGCGGGTGTCCCCTCAATGCCTTGTGGCAGCGACAGATCGCTCGGGGGACATGGTCTCCACGAGAGAGGCGGCACCACATCAACGCTCTGGAGTTGGAGGCTGTGCACCGCGTGCTGCGGCACTTCCCCCCGATCCTGCGGGGAAGGCATGTTCTGGTGCGGTCGGACAACACGTCGGTTGTTTTTCACATCAACTCTCAAGGGGGAAAACGATCTTTGACGCTACTGATGTTGACCCAGAAGCTTTTGACCTGGGCAGCCACTCTTTTTGCCAGCCTGAGGGCGACCCACATCCCGGGGGTGCAGAATGTTCCTGCTGACATCCTATCCCTGGGGCGTCCACCACCGGGGGAGTGGAGGCTCCACCCGGATGTAGTGGAAACTATTTGGGAGAGGTTTGGGAGAGCAGCCGTAGATTTATTCGCTTCCTGAGAGACGACACATTGCCCACTGTGGTTCTCCCTGTCAGACAGTCCCAGTCCCCCAGGTCAGGACGCACTGTCACACGACTGGCCGAGGGCACTCATCTATGCCTTCCCGCCACTTCCCCTGATAGGCCCAACAGTCCTGAGGGTCCTTCAGGAGGGGCATCTGGTGGCCCCCCGGTGGCCAGGGAGGACTTGGTTTCCAATGCTGCACAGGCTCTGTTGCAGCTCTCCAATGCCTCTTCCCTGCAGGAAGGACCTGCTGTCACAGCTGGGCGGTCAGATCCTGCATCCCAATCCCAGTCGCCTTCAACTCTGGGTCTGGCCACTACAGGGCCGGGCGTTTCCTCCTTGGAGTATGGCGGGGACTTCGGACACACGATGACTAATGCCAGGGCCCCCTCCACGCGTCTGGTGTACGCCCATAAGTGGAAGGCTTTTAGTCGCTGGTGTCAGGAAAGAAATGAGGACCCTGTACACTGTCCTGTTTCTGTTATTTTAACCTTCCTTCAAGCACTGCTTTCTCAAGGTCGCTCTCCATCCACTCTGAAAGTCTATGTGGCTGCCATCTCTTGCTGGCATTCGGTGGTGAGTGGGGAGACGGTGAGTCGTAACAAGGATGTTTCCTTGTTTTTGAGGGGTGCCCGGCGTTTGCACCCTCCCACACGCCCTGTTGTGCCGGTGTGGGACCTTTCTATTGTCCTCGCTGCCCTGCGCTCTCCTCCCTATGAACCATTGGCGGGGGCAAGCCTTGAGTGTGTGTCGAAGAAGACAGCTTTTCTCCTCACCATGGCCTCGGCAAAACGGGTGGGTGAACTACATGCACTGTCTGTTCACGGGTCCTGCTGCCGTTGGAACCCGGCAGGTTCGGGTGTTACTCTTTGGCCTGATGCGCATTTCTTCCTAAAGTGGCTTCATCCGCGAGCCACACTGTGCCCCTCCAGCTTGCTCGCCTTGATACGGATGGGCCTGATGAGCTTCTCTGCCCTCTTCGGGCACTGAAGGCATATGTCAGTCTTACAGCTTCTCTCCGTCAGTTGGATAATCTGTTTGTTTGCTACGCTGGGCCGCGCAAGGGGCAGGCCCTTTCTAAACAGCGCCTTGCACGTTGGATTGTGGATGTAGTGGAACAGACGTACATTCAGCGGGGCCTCCAACCCCCCTGGTGTACAGTGCCATTCCACCAGGGGTGTCAGTGTGTCATGGGCCGCTAAGACTGGTCTCACTCTGGAAGCTATTTGCTCAGCAGCCTCTTGGTCTTCCCCGAATACCTTTGCTAGGTTTTACGGGGTTAACTTGGCCACCCCTCACCCAATGCAGGGGATCCTGTCCCAGCGCACACCATCTTCCCAGTGAGGTGGGCATGTTTTGGGTTGTTGTTTATGTGATTCCTCAGGACTCTGTTGGTAATCGTCATCCGTGCTTTAAGCACCGCCTCTGGCGGTCAGTGGGGATAAAATAGAACGAAACTTACGACTGTAACTACGGTTCTATGAATCCCGGATGACCGAGAAGATTAACTATATAGGCACATCGGTGTCACCGGGGGTCACACGTGACTATGTTGGTATAAGATTCTTGACCTGTGCATGCGCAAGAGTGATCATTCGTGCTTTAAGCACCGCCTCTGGCGGTCATCCGGGATTCATAGAACCGTAGTTACAGTCGTAACCTTCGTTCCCTGATGTGTTTGCAGGCTGCTATAACTCTAGACAGAGAGGAGTAGCAATTTTAATCCACAAAAACCTCAGTTTCACTTTACTAGACAAAATTATAGATCCTGAAGGCAGATTGATCATAATTAAAATATCTATTCATAACCAAAAGTGGTGTATTGTCAGCATATATGGTCCAAATGTTGATGATCCCTCATTCTTCCACAAACTTTTTCATACACTTTCAAAGCACGGAGACTGTTCCCTAATTATCGGGGGTGACCTCAACTTTGGTCTAAATAGAGAAATAGAATACAACAGGGACTCAGCGCAGTTGACAATCATTAAAAGTAGTCAAACAATACATAAGTGATTTCGGTCTTTGCGATACATGCCGATCTCTTCATCCTAACAGTAAGGAATACACTTTCTTTTCTAATGTCCATCATT
>NW_015152507.1:13211-14953 GCF_000732505.1 Cyprinodon variegatus
GCCCCTCCCCCCCATCCGGATTTTAGGTTAACTTATTGGGTCATCCGATAGTCCCAGGACCAACCACCGGTGCCACCGGGTTTTTGGTCCTGGTATTATTGGATGTGAGTGTTATGTGTGAATGTGTGTCCACATTGTTATTTTATTTATTTATTTTTGGTTATTTCTTCATTTATTTATTTTCTGTGGTGCGAGTGGGGGCACTCGGGAGGGGAGGCATGATTGAGATTGTGAGTGTTTTTTTTTTTTCTCTCCCAGGTTGGGGTCTCAACTGCACCCTCTTCCAAATACATCAAGTCTCCGCTAAGTGCGGAGCCCATTCCCTCCGTCCTGCTCTCCCTCCGCTGACTGGCATCGGTGCTCACTGGTGCACTGGTGGAGCTCAAGCTTGGAGCTCCTGTCTGGGGGTCGGGCACCCCTGGGGCCTCGGATCCCTGGGGCCCGGGACTGGATCCACTTCGGGGTGGGGCTGGGTGTTGTTCGGGGATTTTCAGTGTCGGTGCCGGTGCCTTCACTTCGATGCCTGTTCCTGGGCGATGCTTTTTCCGATGCCGGTTCTGTGGTATCGGTAAAGGAGGGAGGGGAGCTGCATGGCATGGTGAGGTGCAGGTCTTGGGTCTTGTTTTGGGCTCCGTTTTTTCCGCTTGCATTTCTCCTTTTGCATAGGGGATTTTTTATTTATTTTAACGTTAATTATTAATTAATTAATTATTTTTTTTATTTTTTTCTCGTTGGGGGGAGCGGTTGTGGGCGGGTTGGTGTCTGGTGTCCACTGTTGCATTGTGGGGGCTCCTTTTTTTTTTTTTTTTTTTTTTTTTTTTTTTTTTTTTTGTTATTATTGTCATTAATTAATTAATTAATTTATTTATTTTTATTATTTTTATTTTTTATGTTATTTATTTCTTTTATTTTTTTTGTTATTTTGTTTTTTGTGGATGGACAGGATGGGGGGAGGGTGGTTGTGCCGGCTCTATGCCCAGCTGGCTGGTGGGTCCTGCTGCCAGTCCCATGCCCCCGGGCTACGGTGGTGAAACTGGTGGGGCCCCCCTCTCTGGAGGGGCTCTCGGGGAACGGGGGTGCCTATTGGAGTCGGTGGGGGAGCTGGCTACCTGGGAGTGCAGTAAGCACCCCAGTCCATTGCTCCCCATCCCCGAAATCCTCCCTCTGCCTGCTCCATCACTCTGCCACACATGTAGGTTTTTGGGGTGGGGGTCGTTACTGGAGGGCCCCACCTTCTGATGATGTCCCCAACCCCATTTTTATTTTGCATTTTAGACACTTCCATCTACATCATTTTCACAACATACATCTATGTAGGGCATTTTCTGGGGGGTGGGGGTTCAGGGCCACCTGGGGGGGCTCATTTTATGGGTCTCACCACGGTCGGCCTCCTCCATCCCCTCTCGCATCTAGACATTGAGGGTTCAGGGTTGTCGAAGGGGGGGGTGTGCTGGCACCGTCTATCTCCTGGAGGGGGGGTGGACTGTGCCGGACACCCCCTCTTGGTACTCCCAGTCTTAATTACATCTGAGAGCAACACGCAACAACACCACATTTGAGCAGGCGCAGGGAGGATCGGGGTCTTCTCACACCCCTGTTCTCCGGCTGCCGCCCGGAGTCTGGGGCCTGGAGGAAGAGTGAGCCACCTGGTCCGTGGTTTTGGCTGGGGCCGGCTGTGGGGCCTAGGTGGCCTGCCGGTGGCGGGGCTGTCGCCTCTGCTCTCCCCAAAGAAAGTTGGAAGG
>NW_015152507.1:15627-29159 GCF_000732505.1 Cyprinodon variegatus
TGCCACATCTCCAGACAGGACACTGTTCAAAAAAAAGAGATTAAAAGGATGGATGATATAAAATAATTTAATTCCAATTATAATAATCAATAACATCCTTATTTAAACAAGTGCAATTTCACAACAATTGTGTCTCCCTCATGCATGGTACAGGTTGAAGAGAATTTGTCTTTTAGGAGGACTGCAATTACATGTGGACGCCCAAGTGGTCAAGGAAGACTCCATAAATAAAATTGCCTATGGTCATATTTATCTCATGGTTATAAGGCACAGCAATGCATGTGAAATTATAACTACTGAAATTGAATAGGCCAAACTCAAATTAATTTCAGAAAAAAAGCTGGATATCAAAACAGGACAAATAAAGTATAAACCAAGGATCTCAAGAAAGGTTAACACAAACCCTTTATTATTCTTACAGGGAGATGGTACAAAAGCAAAGAAAATAATGACATTTTCATTCCAACACAAAATTATATCTAGCGATGACTGGTGCCATGAACATTTTCTTATTTATATTAAACTTACCAATCAAAAGGAAATATTTAAATGAGCCTATTTTTTTGATTAATTTTTATAAACCCACCCAACAAAAACAAAGCAACTTGTAATAAAAAGCTAATCAAAAGTATACATAGAAATACATAATCTTTTCAATCACATCATTGAGACAATTTCAAACTCATATACATACCTTTATATATGAATAACAATCAGGTTGACTTAGCATTTATTAAAAGGTTTTGTATCTAAACAAACTCAGCAGAATGGCTGACTGTGCAGTAATTTCCCTTGCAGAATGACATTTAAAAAGTAAAGAGTTTATTAAAGTGAGATGATACTGTTTGTAAATAATTTATAATAAAACTTTGAATATCATCCAAACTTAAATTATCTACATAATCATTGTTTTCAAGTCTTATGCTTTGGCAGTGAAACTATGATATCCCCCCCCCCCCCCCTTCTGGTTTGCATCCAATGTAGGAGCACATTTCTATTGATACTTTTCTAACAAGAAGGTAATTATTTGATTCCAAGATACTTTTCAAAAAAAGTTAAAAGTTAGTGAATCATAACATGCTAAAGAACAAAATTCTGATAAAAATAAAGATATAGCAAATGAGGTATTAACATTTTAACATTTACCTTTGTCCAACAATGCTAATTTGTAGTTTTTCTTTCCACATTTTTCATTTGTATGCATATTATATGTGCATTCTGAGCTGGTGTTTCAGCAAAATTTCTTTAAGAGTACATCTAATAATAAAGACTCTTGAAGAAAGAAATGGAAAAACATAAACTACCTACATTACATGCAAGAACTAGTGACAGTCTTTCGACTAGCCATGAATTATGATTTCATTTGATATTAAATGACTTTTTGAGACTTGCTTTTGCCTTTTCTACCGTGATAGTATTCCAACCACCAGGAATGTCAGCAGGCTCCGCAATATATGCTTGTGCAAATTCCTTGTTGTATTGGTTCATTACATATTTCCAATAATCTGATGCTTCTAGACTCACATCTGGTTGAATTTTCCAGTTTGGGAAAAAGTTTTTATATTCTTTGTAGGGATGGTAGCTGTTGTTTGTGGCACTGCAGCAAAACCTATTATCACTGTTAACAAGAGAAGAGCAGATGTCAGTTGTAAGTTTTTGTGAATTTTCCCACCTATATCGACCCAAACCGTTTGGTCGATGCAGGGAAGCAAAGTGTTCATGGTGAGCTTCTCCTCCTGCATCACAGGATATTTTACAGAATGGACACTGTTCACCACAACCAATAACTCTCTTGAATAGGACATTTTGTGGTTTTATATGGAGATGTGTGAGCTTTGTTTCAAAGATTATGCTTTTAAAATCCTCTTTGAGAGCTTCGTTCATTTCCTTCACACAAACTTTGAGCGAGTTTGCAAACTGTTTCTGATCAGCTTTGTTTAAAACTCTGAAGCCATCAAGAGCATCCTTGCAAATGACCAGCTTATCATCAAGTTCTTCGCAGATATTTTCTGCAAACATCTTCAGAGTGTCAGGATTTTTCTTTTCTGCCTTTTCAATGGCAACATTTATGTTGCTAATGCAGGAATCAAGATGTTTGTTCTCAAATTCACATACTGTAAACTCAGCGGAGAAACTCTTCATAATTTTTTCCAATATCCATGATTTCACATAATCCTCATATGAGCATATATAGGTCTTAAAGCTGTCGAAGTCCCTTTTTGAAATCAGATCCAGTAAAATTGAATACTGGAAGGACATCCGTGTGCTAAACTCTTCTTTTTGTAACATTTTATCAACAATATCAAGACCAAGGGAACGATAGACAAAGTTCTCCACAGCAGGTTTCAGACATTGGTTTGTGAATTCCTCAGCTTTCTTCTGGCACTGATCTCTCTCATGAAACACATCTTTGAAATCTGCACAAAAATTCTCTTTGTTTTTCTGCAGACATCTGTAGGGATCATTTTCTTGTATAAAATCATTATGCATTTCCTGAAACTTCCTGGCCGCAAATCCACAGATGTGCTGTTTCAGAGAAACCTCAAACTGAATATCATGCTCATCACTATTGTTCAACCTCTCATCAATAATGTGAAGGATCTCCTGAATGTAAGTATCATGGTAATTTGTTTTTTTCTTGATTTTGTCACTAACACAGTCATTGCAAGCAGATATGAGGCTATCTCCAATTTCCTGTCTTATCTTCTCGATATTTTTATTAAACACATATTTATCAATTTTGTTTTTCAGATTCTTAAAAAATCCTTCATGTTTGTATTTAAAGGGAACCAATCCACAATTTTGGAGGCTTTTCTCACTGAGCAGTTCACATGCATGGCTTCCCTTGCGTGAAAGATTGGTTTGCAACTGAAGGGAAATACTGGCATAGATATTTGATGTTTGCTGTTTACAAAAAGACAAGGTGCTCAGTGTTTTGGTCCACATATCATCAAAACGTTCATTAAGCTCCCTATCTGTCATTTTAGTTTTGCTCTTACGACATTCATTAATTAAAGCACAAACTGCTGTCTCGATTTTGTCTGTATAATTGGTCTTGATTTTGTCAAGTTCTTGCTTTCCCTGTTTGATCTCAGCTGCTGCTGTTAGCTGGTTAGACACTGATCTTTCAGTTTGTCCTCTAAGACTCTTTATGCTATTTGAGAAGTCCTCTCTGTATGCTTCAACCAGGTAAACATGACCTTCTGGCTGGTCAAAGTATGTCTTCAGGTTGTCCAGCAGTTTTGACTCTAAAGTAGACAGCTTTGTATTGGCTTCACTATTTAATAGAGTGATTAAATCCTTTAGGTCTGTCATTTCAGAATTTGAAGCAATGTTACCAAAATTAGAAATTCTAGTTTCTGCTTTGGAAACCCAGGTGTACATTTCTTTTTTGAACTCCCACTCCCATTTGTTGTACTCTGTGCAGAGACTCATGTATGCATCAGCTACCAGACTGTTTCTGAAGCTGAAGATGAAGTTTTCATGTTTTACTGCGTTCCAAAGGCTGGTTATCCACTCTCTGAACTCCAAGATGTTATTAGAAGTTGACCCACACTTCTCCAGCTGTTGGATGATGTTTTTCTTGAGCTCATAGACAGCCTCACTGTATCCTACATTAACTGGTGCCATTGGTGGGTTTCCATTCCAGAGTCCTGGAATGTACCAGTTCCCAGTGTCTGGATTATACTCCATAACATCAGTGAAGCTCTTGTTCTCCTCTTTCTTTTCCATTTTAGCTGCTGCCTGGGTCATCTCATTCAGCTGTTCTAGGAGCAGCTTCCTGTCTCGTAGGTTCTTCTCATGAGCTGAAACATCAGAAACGTTCTGGTGAACAAACTGACATTTAGGCTTTCTGCTTCCTTTGACTTCCTTCATCCTGAGGAAAGCATGCACCACTATCTGCAGGATGTCTTTCATTTCTGTTGAATTCTCCATTGCAATATTGATAATAGTGATATCACTCAGGCCAACAACAAGTGTTGCCAGCTCATTGTCATGTTCATAGCTGTTTTCCAGTTGAGCAAGTTCAGGAGACTTTAAGCCTTCAGTGTCGATGATCACCATAAAGTCACATTTTAGAACTTTTTTGAAGTCTTCATTGACTTTGATGAATAACATGAAGGCACCTCTAGTGCATCGACCACTGCTGACTGCAAACTGCACTCCAAACATGGTGTTCAGGAGGGTGGATTTTCCTGTGCTCTGAACTCCAAGAACTGTGACGACCACTATCTTGTTCTTTGGAGACACCAAGTCATTGAGCTGAGAGAGAACATCAGTCACCCATCTGAGAGGTATGTTGGAAGCATCTCCATCTACAAGCTCAAGAGGAAATCCATCCAGCAACAACTGAGCACAGAGTTTGGGCAGATGTTGCAGTTGTTGGCGTGATGGATCGGTTTCTGGAAGGTAAAGAGAAGCTTCGTAGATCTGACCCATTTCACGGAAGAAGTGTTCAACTCCCAGTGAGCTATTGGAAAGTTGTTGGTCAATTTCTTTGATTTCCTTTTTGTTCTCAGAGTCCTTGGATTTTTCCTTGTAAAGAGCCCTAAGATCAGAAAGTTTTACGCGAGACAAGTTGTCAAGATTCATTCTCATCCATTTCAGAAAATAACCCCTCTCTCTTTCTGGGCTGGATATTGCATTAATAAAGCATGTCATTACATTTGACATAGCATGGCGGTTCTGTTCCTCACGCTGCTTTTCCTTTTTAAGTTTAAGTTCGTCTTTATATTGCTCTATGTCCTTGGAACCAACTTTTCGAAGACGAAATAGTTCTTTTTCCAAGAAAGTCAGCTCCTTCCATATTTGTCCTTGCAAAGGAAACTGTTTCTCTTTGTATTTAAAGGTATCTTTAATCTCTGCAGTGATAGCATCTGCATTGGTCTTCCCACTCTTGCATTCTGGAGAATCTTCATCAACAAAAATCTTAAATTCACGTGCAATGTTAGCCATCTCCTCTACTGACATCACTGACTTTCGATTGGTAAGTACACCATTCACAGTTTTCCTCAAACGTTTGACAAAATCTGCATCATTTGTCAGTCTGGTTTTTATAACTATGTTATTTTTGGTCAGCTTCATTTTGTCTGCTATTGTCTTAAGAGCATCTGGGGTAAGGCTCTGGCTTTGTTGGTTTCCCACCAAGAAGATCTGAGCCATGTGTTTTTTGTTAGTCAGCAGTTTGCACTCAGCATTCAAATGATCAAAGAACACAAAAACTGCTGCAGATGTCTGACACAAAAAGGAGAATTGTGTTTCAAATGAAGCTATGTCACCACGCAGATTAGCTATAGCTACTGGCTCATTGAAGATGTCCATGTTTTGGTTTCCACAGGGAAGGTACCATGTAATTTCAGTCAGTCCACTGGATATTAGTTTTGGACTGTCGCCACACTCCATGTTGCGGTGAACAAAGGTGTCATGGTATTGCTGAGAATTTGTAAGAAGTTTATTGAGAATCTCTGATTTGGACAAGGAACACTCACCCAGTCTCACAAATGATACTAGTGGGAATCTAGAAGTAGCTATTCTTTCTTCTATAAAGCCCTTTGATTCCAAAAGATCTGGAGGTCTGTACTTTTTCACAATTTCTCGCATAGCCCACAGCATAAGAGTGCACTGTTTTGTATCACAGTTGGGAAGAAGGAAGGGAACCGACATCTGACACATGGACATTTTTAGTTCTAGTTCTTGTTGAACAAAGCCATCTGAACACAGAAAGAGAGCAGTGATTATATCAAGAGGATTAAATACCTTAGCAATATTTGCCTCTTTAAACAGATCCTCAAAGCTGCAATCTCCAGTCTCAGTCGCATTATCATAGCTTGATTCTAATGAAACATCAGTTGAGTCACATAAGGTACTGTTTACATTCCTAGCAGTAACATTGACCATCATTAATTTTTTAAGAAAATACAATGGAACATTTGTTTTACACTTAACAGGGTCATCAGTAACTGTCTTCTCATTGATCTCAAGTATTTTCTTTAATGATAGCTTCTCTTTGTAGTTGTGTTCCAACCCCAATTTCTCCAAAAGACTCTCAAGGTCAGTTCCTGTGGATAATAAAGATACAGGTTTTAAATGGGCTTTTCAAAAATATATATTTATATGTATTTTTATTAACAACTTTCCATTTATTTTTTATTTCAGGCTTATCCAAAGGGTGCTGGGGCCTATCTCCAGAGTTCTATGGGCGAGAGGTGGGGGAACACCCTTGACAAACAACCACTCACGCACACACTCACACCTAATGATAATTTAGGGAAACCAACTAACTTAACTAATGATGTTGGAGTACCCGGAGAGAACCCAGGCAGAACATGCAAACTCCATGCAGAAAGACAAGGTGGCAAGCTACATTGCAGCCAGAGCTGCCTTGGGCCTCAGTCACAGAAGAGAGGCTGCCATACAGTGGGACCACTGGGCCCTCTGACCACTATCATTAGGCAATGCGATTGAAGTGTCTTTCTCAAGAACACAACAACACTGAAAGCCAGGGCCGGGGCGAGAACCAAAATCTGCATCCAGCATCTGACGTCACTGCCCCCACACTAACGTAGCATGTCAGATTGATATGCGTAGTTTAATTTTAATACTACTCAGATTCATCTGGAAAGGCTCCAGTTGAAAAGGTTTTCAAAAGGGTGGGACTTTCAGTGCAGTTCTTCAAGGTGAACGAGTCCATGACCAAGTGACACCTGCCTCCCATATCAATCACAGCAGCAATGGCAGTTGTAACGTAGTTTTTTTTTCACTACTAGCAAAGTTAATTGATAAATCAAATTCTTCAAAATCCAGTCAAGATGGATGCACAAACATCTTCCCATCCACAAATGCACCTATGGCATCTTTTGATTATTTTTTTCAAAAAGAAAGACTGTTTCGGCTAAAACTGGCGCAGCCATGTTTGTTTTATGTTTTATGTTTAGTGCAAAATACGCATTTGTTTTTGCCGTAATCTCAGTTAAAGAAGGGACACATAGTGCTTACTTTGGCAATATTCTTCCTTAAGATTTAGCTTTCCTTGGTTATTGCTGATTTCTGTTGCTTTGTTGGTGTCCATTGTATCTTGTAAAGTTTCTTCTTCCCTGCAGTTGATCACCATGTAGGTCTCCAGCACCCCAACAGAAGTCTTCAGAGGCTGAGACATTACCTCATGGCTGATCTTATACCCAGTTGTTTTCCAATGACAACAAAGAGCTGAAAAGGTCAAAAAGACATTAATGACAACTTTAATATCACCGTAAGACACTTCCAAACAGCAGCTCTTTTTAGAGCTGTAAATTGTTTAGATTTAACTTTACCATCTGTACCGGTGTCATGACACTCAGCCTCGCAGTCAGGATGTGCTGTCTGCAGAGGACCCTTTTCTTCTTCACAGTAAAACTCTCCAAATTCATAGTGTTTAATATTGCTTTCCTAAAGAAAAACATAAGATAATTTGTATTTCTTTCACCAATATGTGCAGTATTTTTGATCATTCTCTTTTCTTAGAAATTTGCAGTTTACCTCCATTGTGACAGCAGATATCCTAATGTCAGACCTTCCTTCAGTATTTAGGTAGCGTCTCTCTGAAAGGAGATTAAGCAAATGATTAAACTTTTGTTTGCATCTCCAACATCCTCTCTTAGATTTTTTCTTTTTGTATAGATTGGTCTATACAACCCACAAAGCCTCAAATTCTATCACCAAACAAAACTTAAAGAAGTGAGTTAAAAAATTGATATTGTCCTTCTGTCATTGACAACTTTTGTTTGACTGAAAACCAATTCTCTCAGGTCGGAGTAAAGAATGTGTAAGAAAAGATTATCTGGTTCATTCAACTGAGGAAACTAGGCTTTCACAACAAATGAGTGCAAAACAATAGATGCAATAGTGATGTTAATGATGTAATAGTTTTCCATGAACAAAGGTCAGTGCTGTATTAAACTTTGTATGTCTTTGCTTGGGCCAGCACTTAACACTTCATATGCTCAAGCCTCCCTTTTCGAATAACAGGAGGTACAATGTTTTGCCTTGGAAGATCTGTATCAACTTCATGTCAAGATGAATGTGCGCCCAGTAACAGAAAAAAGCTGGTGTCTCTAACTGCCTAGCATGATAGTATGAACACTTTTGGCCATTTTTAGTGGTTGCATAATTAGGAGTGCATAATTGGTTGAAAACCATCCCGTTTAAAAAAATGAATTTGTGTATCGAGGCACGTCAGGAGAGTCTCGAAAATCCACACAAAAATGCAGTGAAGTTTAAAGACCACTGGTACTTTGTAATTTAATTTATAACTGTTTATGGACCATAAGTACTTTGGCGAATCATGTGTGAATCTTATGTGTGTCTGTGAAAATTTAGACTGATTTAGCTCCACAACTAACAGAGTTTTAAAATTAAACTTGTTCTGAGTTTATATAATTCTCTCAGATTCTGAGTTAAATAACTATTGAAATTTGTAAATATTTTAAGTCTTTAATGATGTAAAATATACGATACCCTTGGAATTGCTCCATGACACTACATAAGTGCACTTTGACTCAAAATTGCATTCTTCCTCTTTCACTGTAAATGTTGATTTTTAACATACATCAGATTATTTTAGGACACATTAAATTAATAAATACAATATTTTTACAATCAAAGCATATAGTCAGCATCACCAGCAAGGCAGGTGAAATGTTTAGTGTATACTGAAATAGCTTAAGTTGGGTCTTGAACCAGCAATCCATTTGTTAGTTTTGTATATGTTAGAACAAATGTATATAAAGTAATCTCATATTTACTAATTTCTAATACCTTTAATATGTTTATACTGAATGTTATTTGTTTTACAAGGTTGCAGTGCTTGTACAAATTTCCGAGTTCAGTTGTTTGCAGATGGGGAAGCAAGGTGGTAAGACTGCAGCTGTTGCCTCACCCAAGAGAAGTGTGCTGTGTTTTGATAAATGTAGAGAACGGTGACTCAAAACCACAAGTATTCTACTGGGGTAGGGTCAGCTGTGCCTGGAACAAGAAGATAGTAGCATGCTTTTGACCCCAAGATAACCATTTTAAACTGGTTATGCTTGTGTCACATAGATAACATTGCTGCTATTTCTTCCCACCCTTTAGAGCTACATGTGAGAGGGCTCGGCAGGGTGTGCTTTGGAGAGGTAGGATATTGTAACTGAACACATTTCTCTCTGTTCTCCTCACAAGTAAAAATAAACTAATGGTCTTATCTTTCTTTCCTGTGTGATCTTATGAATGTTTTACATGCTTGAAACTGACAGTATAAATTATTGTTCCTGGTAAAAAGTCCTTACCAACCAAGCAATATATTTAGACACAGTCTACATGGTAATAATATTTTATGTTTTCATGGACCCGTTGGTATTTTGTTTTACACATAACCAAAGTCCTTTTTGTCCACATTACGATATTTTATTGGTAGTCCATCCAATTTTAAACTAGCATTAGTGAAAAAGGGATAGGTACACCTTCACACCAGAGTGCACATCCAAACAAGAGGTTTTGATCCAGTCTGTCTTGAGTGAATGGTCAAAGGTATTTATGTTGCTAGATGACAACAATTGCAGAGCTTTTCAACACTATAAGTGTTATAAAAACTCCAAAGCAACACCCATGCAATTGAAATGATTAACACTGAAAAACACTACAGATTTAGCGTTGTATTCTCCAAATTTCTCGTTAGATCTTTACTAAATTCAGCGTTATTGATCCTAAACTATTCCAAAACAAAAATGTAGGCCAATATTTGGTGACTGTGGGCTACTTCCCTTCACAGCCCCCCTTCTACAGTATTAAAACATCTAGCTCTGAGCCATGTTTTGATTAAGGATAATGAAATTCATTACACATACTTTATGTCCTAGTTACGACCTACATAAAGACACTATTGTGTTACTTTTATTCATATTGTGTCTGATTAAACTCCCCCAAGAGCTTTTGAGTGCACTTCATATTGACCCGGCTTTATTCTTAGCCCTGGAGAACAAATCGCTTTTAAAGATGGTGTGAAACATTTTATTGAAAGTGTTCTCCTCTCCTTAATTGTTGTCAATACTAGAGTCTTGAGATATTCATATACTAATGATAAAAAATAAAGCATGATTGAATGATTTCACTTGTGTTTTTTATACCAACTTGAAAGTGTGACATCACTCCTAGACATTGGCTAGCCAAAATGGCGGATGTACACACTAAAATGGATAGCAATAATGGATTAAGCTTTTAAACCCGGCAGACGCCAACACGGCTCAGCTGACATGTGCGCACGTTGACATATTATAGATACTACTGTAGCCTTGTCAGCTACTTATTGTCCATAATAACAATAATGATATGTATTACCCAAACAGTTTTAGACCAACAGTATGCACTTAAGACCCCACATTGACATAAATTACTCAAAATATTATTCAACAGTAATGTAACAGGGTTATCCTGGACTTTTCGTTCCCATAACACTAAAGCAGTGGTCACTCCGGTTCCACTGTCTTCAGTGCATAGAGAACTTCTTCTACGAAGGGTTAACAGATGCCCGTCTGTAGAGAACTTTTTTCACTTCTGCCCTTGTGCCCAAAAACTCGAAACAATATCCCACATTTGACTAACTCCCGGTGCAGCTACAAAGCAAAGCTATTTCTTTTTCCTATTCAGTGTAGTCGCTTTGTTACTCACTCTTTCAGTCCATTTCTTTGATTCTGCAGTTTTCTCCTAGAGCACATGCTTCCTTTTTTAAGGAGTTTTGCATCTATCAATGGAGTCTTGTTCGATTTCACTGTAAACTTCTTTAATGGTGCACATTTATGCACTGCATAAAGAGAAAACTTACTAAAAAGTGTGACCCCGAAATCCCTCCTCCCATCTTGCTGGGCTCCGACTTCCTCGTAGTTTGAGGAGAGCAATTAAATTCAAAAAAGCAAAACATGCGGAAATGAACCAGGGTTTCTGTGGTCATTTGACATTTGAATGTCCCCTCCATGCCCAAAGTTGGTGGGGACATGTCCACACCAGTCCTTCTGAAAGTTACGCCACTGTTTAGCTTACAGAATGACCCACTTAGAGCACGAATTATATTACATAATATATCATTGCGATTGTAAAATACATAAAGATTTTGCATTTAAGATTAAAAAAAAATGTTTTTGTCTGTCAGTATTCTGCACCTAGAACACCTCAAGAGGAAACGTTTTAGTTTCACCTGGTTTAATGTCATAAAAGATCTTCTTTAGGGATCCTTTGGCTATCCGATTATTAATCAAAAAAATAATCAACAAATTAATCGATTTGCAAAATAATCATTAGTTGCAGCCCTAATTTTATGGTAACATTCCAAACAAATGTCCAATACATCTGAAGTGGAGATAACAGCCAAACATGTTAATCAGGCAAACTATAGTAAAATTCATGTGGCATCATTTGTGAGCTCCAACAGAGATCACAGGATCCAATGACTTAACAAAATTAAACTCTCACCTGAATCCACTTCTCTGTCTATCTGTGCTGCAACAGCATCACTCATTGCTTGAGTTCCCTAAATTTTACCATATGAAATACACATTGATACTTATTTTGTATATAAATAATTTGTGATTAAAATCATTTAGACATCACCTGAACCAATTCAAAATACTCTTTCTTGCTTCTTTACAGAAGGACAATCAGCAAGGTATAGATGATATTTAGCTTTTTTTAATTCGGACTAGTTTCGTACCCTAATATTATTGTAGTAACAGCGGTATTCTAGCGTCAATTTTCTTTTTATTATGCGCCCCCAAGTGTGCACAAACACGGACTAGAAAACAAACAATCAGAAAGAGAGAAGGCAGAAGACACTTTTTTCACCACAGCAACTTCATTATGGTCTGTGAACCCATCAGGGGCAGAGATCTCTGTATAGCACACAACACTGTTGTTGATGTAAATATGGTCAATGCATGTTGAGGATATGGGCCCTGAATTGTCACAGAAAATTTGAGTGGATTGCATAACAACTTGTTTTAAATAACAAGGAAGTACAGTATCTTTTAATCTTTTCTTCAGCCCACATGTTTTAGACAGCCAATCAATACTCAAAATCGCATAATGTATACATTTCATTTCCTAACTCTGATATCTTTGTGAGCAGAGAACAAAGCTTATCTACATACTGTGCGTTTGAAGCTTGTGGCCTGTAATTGCAGCCTACAATTATTGGTCTAATGTAGGAAACATGAACCCCCAGACATATGAATTCAAGTTTAGGATCCCTTAAACGAGCTCCAACCTTTGCTGGTGTGCTTTGAATGTAAATAGCCAATCAACCCCTATACAAATTTCTATCACATTCAAAAATATTATAATCCGCAATTTCTACAGATTTATCAGTGGTCCAACCGTGTCTCTGACACATTTGCAGTGGCATTAGCTATCTTATATCTAATATAAATGTAATTTATACAGGACTCCTGATATCTGTAAAGGCCAGAGCAATATATCCCCAAATAAAAGCAAGGCTAGTAACAGTATTTTAGATGGCCTTCCTTCCTCAACCGAGATTCGAACCCAGGTTTACCACATAACAGTCAAAGTCTTTAAATACTAATAAAAAAAATAACTTCAAATAAAGCTGGCAACCTAACTTTTACAAAATGTGATAAAATAAATTACACAGGCTATTTATATCAAATAATGCTGCATTTATATAGTTAGAAGTTAACTGTCAATCATGCAGATAATCATATTTAAATAAATGCTTGAGGTCATCCTGAGTTGACCAATTAAATATTCACATTTATTTTCCCTGCAATGTAATTTATCTAGTCTAAAAAATAAATCCACATTTAATTAAATTTCACTCATCTAAACTTCGCTGCAGATGAAGATCATTTTTAGAAAGTATTTAATGCTGTTGATTTTATTCTTTCCTAAGGATTTGTTTCAGAAGCATTTTTTTAAATTATGAAATACATCACTAATAGTCTAAATATGCTTTTTTTTCTAAAACTCTGATGCAGCCATAGAAAATCCTATAAGTAGAAGAACTAATATTCAAGTAATTAAAGGAGCAACAGAAACTTACCCTTTTAAGAAGGCTTCTCCTCGTAACACATATGCTAAAATTTTTACTTATGGTGGAAAAATTTGATGTCAGAGGAAAACTCCAGTTATTGATGTTGCGATGTTGTAGTGCAGCAGTGGTGTTTTATGGGCTGCTGACTTCTTTTATAATATAACAACTGGTTTTACTTTCTGTTTCTCTTCTTTCTTGGCGATTACAAGAAACCACACCTGTTTATAGTAAATGTACTGCATGGAGGACCAACTCCGCCATATTTAAAAATAAATACTGAAATAAATAAATACTCAATAAATATATAAGCATACAATTAATTGCCACCAAAAATACAATAAACAAATAAATGTAAGTAGAAATTAAATCATACAGTGAGACATAAATGTATATAACTCTTTTAATTAGCTTCTTTATTTATTTGCCTTTGTAATATTTACCTTATTTATTTTTTTGTCCTTTATATTTTTTTAAATTT
>NW_015152507.1:30750-32717 GCF_000732505.1 Cyprinodon variegatus
AAAGGTGGAATGAAGATAAAAAAGGAAGAAGGTTATATAAAGTACAAAAGTCAGTATTAAATAGAAATATTAATGAGAGAAAATTCTGCATTAAATCTGTGAATGGGCCATATGGCGATGCTTAAAAGTATAATGTTCTCACCTCAAATAATCTTAAAATGTACTTTTATTGAACAACAGCAACAGAGAAATAGATATAAAATTTATTCCAATCCCCTAATATTGTTAATCAAAAATAGATTTTCTGTTTGTTTCTCAGCAAGATTCCTCTAAAGGGATGATTAGTGGAACTAAAACAATCATAATATGTGACCACACACCTATTTTTTTTTTTACAATAGAACTGGGGAGAGACCTTCCATCCTTTGAATATTGGAGATGTAATGTGTCAATTCTAACAGATAATATAGCTATTCTAGGAATAAAATAATGCATTAATCAAAAAGATGACAATGGAGAGGTCAATTTAGCAACTTTATAAGAGTGTGATAAAGTAATAATTAGAGGACAGATTATTCAGATTACATCCAGAATTAACAAAGAAAATTTCAACAGAAACAGATGGAGACTAAAAGAAAAACGGAAATGGAATATGGAAAACTTTTGATTTAGCCATTATATCAGAACTAAAAGATAAAATATACAAACAAGTTCAAATGCTAACTTTAAAAGAAGAATATGATATGTATATCAATCTACTATGACAGAGCTTCTAATGCTGGGCATACACCTTACACTATTTGCAATCATTGCACTCACATACAGCTCAAACTATACGAAGAAACCCCAGCGTTAAAAAGTTCACTGCTCACACTATGTGTTCTCACACTGTACGGCCCAACGCTCTTATGTGACCTGACTGCCCACACTACACTTTTGAAAACCATGTTGGACTCAGCCCAGCAGAGAGATGACGCTACTTGGACTTATCTATCTGGAAGCCAAACATAAACGGTAGAAGAAGAAAAGGATGTGTTGATGCCTCCTGTTAAACATGAAGCACGCTAGAGAGAAACACACTGCTGTTGTGCCATCAAGGTTACCAGAAGATAATGAATATATTAAAGAAAAACAACTGGAAGTTAATAAATAGGTAAATCTTATCAAAGGTAAAGCTAGTTATTTATTATCAGTTGAAGGATTATAACTGTAATTTGCTTACTGATTAGGGTTCTAGCCCCTGTCCTAAAAGGGTTAGACCAACTCTTAATCTGGCTGCTAAAAATCCAGTTGTCTTTCACCAATTTAGGAATTCAGGCTAGGGCTCTTAGCAACGTTATTACTCACCAACCAAATAAATGTGTCTCTGTTCGTTCGGATGCTACTGAAAGAAGAGTGAATTCAACCTGAGTGATAAAATGAACACAAAATACCACAAGTTAAAATTACAATGGTACCTTTATTAGCGACAATCACGCAGTATTATATCTACTAACTAAGTTGTAGGTGACTATCATCCAAAAATTTGTCATGGAGAGGAGAGCAGGGATCTGTTTGACGTGTTGAATCCAAGGAGGAAACGTAAAGCTTTACTGCAGTTAGGAATGTTTATTGTATCCTTTTTCTGTGAAGCATCTCACAATGGATAGTAGTGATGTTATGAGATGAGTTGAGGCTTCCAGGCCTGATTCATTTAGAGGAGGGGCCAAAATTTAGGATGTCCGAAGCCTCGCTACCTTGATACCACGTGACCACTTCGGGAAGTGGTTCAGAAAGCTCAAGAATTTTGACAGGCATTTAAACAGCCTCAAGATTCAGTCAATATGATGGAGTTTGTGTCATGATGGGTTACTGAAAAAGCCCAAGATGCAGAACACCACGGAGACTGAAGAAAAGTTTAACAAGTTTATTGTTCACAAGCACATGGAAATAACACAGGTACAGGTTCAGGCCTGGGGGCTGGTTCACTGGAGTCTGTGTGGCAGACAGTTCAGTTAGCTTGGGATCAGTTGAGTTTGAGTTTGAGA
>NW_015152507.1:37143-39248 GCF_000732505.1 Cyprinodon variegatus
TAACACTGCGGCGTTGAGGCAAGGTCTGAAGGCAGGTTATATACTGTGGATCCTCTGATGATGAGATGCGCCTCAGGTGTGTCGAAGGCTCAGCTCAGGAGGATCCACGGCGGACTCTGCTGGAGAAAGATGGAACTTCTCCAGCTCCCAACAGTATGGAGGTGCTGCCTTCAGGTGGATAGAGTTTAGATAGATTCTAAGAATAGATTGGTTGGAAAAACAACCAATCTAGTTGCCTAAAACTATTTTGGTGAGAATAAACAATGTAATGATCAAAATCTGAGCAAGCCAACAGACACAGTTAGTGTTAACACGTTAGAGTTATGTACAGAGGTGTCAAGTCACAAAGTACATATACTTTGTTACTGTACTTAAGTACACTTTTTAGGTATCTATACTTTACTCCATTGGTTATTTTTCCTCCTAATCCTAACTTCTACTTATTACATTTTCACACAAGTATCTGTACTTTCTATTCCTTACATTTCTAAAACAAACATTACTCGTTACTCTTGGCTTCGATTTAATGCAGAGGTCAGGGAATAGCGGACCACTTGTCCTGTTACCCAGAAATCCCACATCCTCCGCCCCGCAGGGATCCAGACCTCCTGCGCAAAGCAAAGCTGCTGTTCCTCCTGTATTGCTGTGCTTCAACTTATCCTGTGATCTTAAGGAGAGCATGCTCGATATTATCATTAAATTCGTAGAAGCAAAACATGCAATGAACACTTAATTTAATATGACATGTAAAAAAAATCCCCATCAGCATCCAGCATATGCGGTTTCTGATGGAGATGAGAAATCTGCTTCCTAGTAAGTTGTAGTGATATGGCATGGTTGGGCTTCTGTAGCCGGGAGCAGGCTGACGTATATACACTGTACATCTTGTTATTGTTAAGTGCACATTGGCTAATATAGCTGAGTTCGACAAGCTGCACAAGTGGTCCTTGGGAAGTTTCTTCATAAAATGTAGCCGTTCATGACATGATGTCATGTATTGCAAAGTTCGGACTGCCAGAATCCTTTGACTTCTCCCGTCCGGAGGACTGGCCGATGTGGCGCTGTCGCTTCGACTGCTTCAGAGTAGCAGCGAAGCTGGAGAAGGAGAGCGGGGTAGTACAAGTTAACACGCTCCTCTACACCCTGGGAAGAGAGGCAGAGGCTATTTATGACTCTTTAGTGTACGAGAGGCAAAACGAAGGGGAAACAGACGAAGAAGCGGCAGAAACTCATCCTGAGCTGGACTATATGACGGTAATGGCGAAATTCAGCGACCATTTTGTGCCTAAATGGAACGTCATTCACGACAGAGCTTGCTTTCATAAGAGCGTGCAGAAAGCCGGGGAACCTGTTGAAGCATTCGTCAGAAGCTTATATGAGCTAGCACAATACTGTGAGTTTGGAATCACCAAAGATTAACAAATTTGGGACAGGATTGTGATAGGCATATTGGACCGAGAGGTTTCTGTCGAGTAAAAAAATATGAGCACTGAGAGTTGATATCGAAGGAAGAAATGGTTTTATTTTACTCTGCAGAGGAGAACAACACGACCAGCTGAATGCAGCTCTGTGTTGATCTGAGGCTGCAGCATCCCCATACCTGCATAAAAAGGGGGACACATATTCCCCCTTATCTAGCCTAGGGGGGAAACTTCCTGTCAAACCTCCTTCCTTTCCTTTCATCTCAGCAAGGCTTCTAAGTAATCACTTTTATAGAGGAAAAGAGAAAAAACAGACTTTAACATCACTCACAAACAGGCCAAGGAAAAATACCATTCCACAAATTCTCCCTAATGTTCCTTAATGGAACAATTACAAACAAAAATAAAACAGAGTAAAAGCTGTAAATAATATATAATACATAGAAATATAAATGAGTAAAATAATAGCAAAAACAATAAGAATGATCAGAACAAACATCAGTGTTTCAATTTCTATCCGTCACTATTTAATGGTTTAAGATAGAAACTTCATTAAGACTCATCACTCTCTTCTAGTTAATCCACTGCATGAAAAGTGAGATTTTCGGGCCCGTAAACTCCCGCAGATCTCCCTGATTTTCCTCAGTTTCCGACAATTTGCAACCCGCGCTTGTCGCCGTTTGT
>NW_015152507.1:43345-45987 GCF_000732505.1 Cyprinodon variegatus
CCTGATCTATTTCTACCATCTATTTGGGGGATATTTATTGCCACACTTTGGACCACTTAATACCAATTTAGCATCAAATAAATGAGGCTGCCTACCTCAGCATTGTTGCTGACCTTATGTTCTTATGACCACAGTGTACCAATCTTCTGATGGCTACTTCCAGCAGGATAATGCGCCATGTTATAAAGTGAATCATCTCAGACTAATTTCTTGAAACTTTTCCACTTAAGTAATAGTGAATTGAGCATATTGACAGACAACATTTTATTTTTTATCTTAAATGCAAAATTTTTTTTAAATAATTACTGCTCTAAAATGTATTGCTCTGTCAGCTAAAGATCTGTTTTGGTCTCTATACTTTAATTAGATAAATCAATTCAAGCTAAAACATAAGAGGCTATACTGAGCCTGATCGATTTGTATCAGAGATTTTCTTACCTTTTAGAAAAATGTTACTTGGGGTAAAACTCCCCCTGCAACCCTGATTTGCATTTGTATAGCTCACAGCATGTTCATTTACATGTTAAAGCCTCCCCTAGAATTCCATGGGGGGGAGGCATGGGGGGAACACTGCCTAAGAAAGCCCATGTCAATTTCGGTAATGCCTGCAAATTACCATGAACAGCCGTTAACCTGAACTTCCACGACAATCTACAGTGCCGCATACTGACGAAAATCACACTTTTCATGCAGTGCCTAAGCTCCCAGCTCTCCCTCACCATCCAGTGGGCTTTATTCGTGAAATGTCTGGTCACTCCATGTCTCCGGTCAGGGGTAGTTCAAGGACACCTACTAAGTTTACCAATGTTCGGACATTTAGATCACTGTGATGACAACTTTGTAAAAAAAAAAGAAAGTATATGTCAAATTAGAAATTACACACACTGTTTGAAAGGCTTGTTAAAAAAAACCTATGTATCTTTATGATCCACAGAGACTACCCTTCAGAGCCTTTTGGAGGATGTTGGGTTGGAGCAGTACTACAGAGAGAAGCTATCACTGAGCCAAATACTTGAGATCAATGAGAAGACAATTACTGATGACCCTGGCAAGTGTAAATCAAATGTCATGCTGTATTTTTTGAAGAAATTGATGATGGTTAATGTGACTGCTAGAAATGTAAAAGGTGTGTCATGTGAATCAAATGATGTTGCTTCGGAGTCAAGCAATGATGATATAACTGAGACAACAGAGTACAATTTTGAGGATCTGTTTTTCATTCCAAATAAGGCTGGAATATTTAATCCTCTGGACATAATCACTGCTCTATTCTTGTGTTCCAATGGGTTTGTTCGGCAAGAGTTAGCACTAAAAATGTCCATGTGTCAATTTTCTGTTCCCTTCTGCTTCCAAAATGTGATACAAAGCAGTGCACCCTCATGCTGTGGGCCATGAGAGACATTGTTAAGAAGTACAGACCTCCAAATCTTTCAGAATCGAAGGGCTTCATAGAAGAGAGAATAGTTACCTCTGAACTTCCTATGGTGTCTTTTGTGAGACTGGGTGAGTGCTCCATGTCCAAATCAGAGATTCTCAATAAACTCCTGAGTAACTCTCAGCAGTACCATGACACCTTTGTTCACTGCGACATGGAGTGTGGAGACAGTCCAAGAAGAATATCCATGGGACTGACTGAAATGACCTGGTACCTTCCCTGTGGAAACAAAAACATGGACATTTTCAGTGAGCCAGTAGCTATAGCTAACCTTCGTGGTGACATAGCTTCATTTGAAACACAATTCTCCTTTTTGTGTCAGACATCTGCTGCAGTTTTTGTTTTATTTGATCAGCTGGACTCTAAGTGGGAACTGCTGACTGACCAAAAATGCAAAGCAAAGATTTACTTGGTGGGAAACCAAAATAGCAAAGGCCTTACACCACATGGTCTAAAAAAAATACCCAACAAACTGAGGTTGAATAAGAGCAGCATCATTATAAAAACAAAGCAGATAAATGATGCAGACTTTGTCAAATGTTTGAAGAACACTGTGAGCAATGTACTTACCAACACAAAACATAGGATGTCAGTAGAGCGGATGGCTGACATTGCCCATGAACTGGGAATAGGAGTTGATGAGGATTCTCCAGAATGTCAGGATGGGAAGGAAAATGCAGATGCAATCACTGCAGAGATTAAAGACACATTCAAATACAAAGAGGAACAGTTTCCTTTGCAAGGCCAAATGTGGAAGGAACTGACTTTCTTGGAAAAGGAAGAATTTCGTCTTCGAAACATTGGATCTGAAAACATAGAAGATTATAAAAGTAAACTTAAAATGAAAAAAGAAGAGCTGCGTCAGAAACAGAACTCCTATGCTATGTCAGATGTAATGGCACGCTTCATTACTGCAATATCCAGCCAAGAGAGAGAGAGGGGTTATTTTTTGAAATGGATGAGAATGAATCTTGACAACTTGTCTCGAGAAAAACTTTCTGTCCTAAGGGCTCTTTACAAGGAAAAATCAAAGGACTCTGAGAACAAAAAGGAGATCAAAGAAATTGACCAACAACTTTCCAATAGCTCACTGGGAGTTGAACACTTCTTCCGTGAAATGGGTCAGATCTATGAAGCTTCTCTTTACCTTCCAGAAACAGATCCATCACGTCAACAACTGCAACATCTGCCTAAACTCTGTGCTCAG
>NW_015152507.1:46787-51242 GCF_000732505.1 Cyprinodon variegatus
CTCAAGAAAAACATCATCCAACAGCTGGGAAAGTGTGGGTCAACTTCTTATAACATCTTGGAGTTCAGAGAGTGGATAACCAGCCTGTGGAACGCAGTAAAACATGAAAACTTCATCTTCAGCTTCAGAAACAGTCTGGTAGCTGATGCATACATGAGGCTCTGCACAGAGTACAACAAATGGGAGTGGGAGTTCAAAAAGGAAATGTACACCTGGGTTACCAATGCAGAAACTAGAATTTCTAATTTTGGTACAGCTGCTGCAACATCTGATATATCTGACATGGAGAACTTTATCACTCAGTTAGAAAGGGAAGCAGTCACAGAGCTGATTAAGTTAGAGTCAATAATTCTTGAGAACCTGAAGAAATACTTTGAGCAACCAGAAGGTCATGTTTACCTGGTTGAAGGATACAGAGAGGATTTCTCAAACAGCATAAATAGTCTTCGAGGACAAACAGAAAAATCAGTGTTTAAGCAGCTCAGAGTAGCAGTGGACATCAAACAGGGAAAGCAAGAACTGGATAAAATTAAGACCACTTATACAGAACGAATTGAAAACGCAGTTCATGCTTTGATTAATGAGTGTCGTGAGACAAAACGTAAAATGACAGACAGAGAGCTTGAGGAAAATTTCAATAAGATGTGGACTAAAACATTGAACACCTTGTCTTTTGCTGCACCGCAGACTTTAAATGTTTATGATCAGGTTTACCGTCAGTTGCTAGCAAATATTTCACCCAAAGGAAGCCATGCATGTCAACTGCTAAGTAAAAAAAGACTTCAAGACTGTGGATTGAAGCCTTTTACATACAAACCTAAAGGGTTGGGGAAAAACATGAAAGTTGCTTGGAAAGGATGGTGGTCCTGGAAGGATCTAGTAAAGGAGAGACAAAAAATTGCAAACAGCATCATATCTGATTGCAGAGAGTTTGTGATGAAAAAAATGGAAATGAAAACAAATGATCATGATACTTACATCCAGGAGATCCTTTACATCATTGATGAGAAGCTGAACAGTGATGATGTTAACAGTGACATTGACTTTGAGGTTTCTCTAAAGAAACACATCTGTGGATTTGCTGCTAGAGAGTTTCAAAAGATGCACGAAAATTTTATACAAGAAAATGATCCTAAGAGATGTCTGCAAGAAAACATGGAAAGGTTCCGGACAGATTTCAAAGATGTGTTCAATGAGAGAGATCAGTGCCAGAAGAAAGCTGAGGAATTCACCAAATATTGTCTGAAACCTGCTGTGAAGCACTTTGTCTATCGTTCTCTTGGTTCAGATATTGTTGATAAAATGCTGACAAAAGAAGTGTTCAGCACACGTATGTCCTTCCAGTATTCAATTTTACCGAATTTGATTGAAAAAAGCAACTTTGAAAGCTTTCAGAGATACATCTGCTCATATGAAGATTATGTAAAAGTATTCATACGTGATAGAATTAAGGAGAGTTTCTCCTCTAAGTTCTCAGTAGTTGAGTTAGAGGACACACATCTCCAGTCCTGCATCGACCACATAACTGCTGCCATTGAAAAGGCAAGAGCAGAAAAGACAGATAGTCTGAAGACATTTGTTGGAAATATCTGCAAAGAACTTGGTGATAAACTGGTCATTCCCCAGGATGCTCTCAATGCCTTTATGGTTCTGAACAAAGCTGACCAGGAACAGTTTGCTCATTGGCTCAGAGAGAGTGTGAAGGAAATGAAGGAAGATCTTAGGGAGCAGTTTAAAAACACAGACTTTGAAACAAAACTCAGACTTCTCCAATTAAACCCACAGGATGAGATTTTCAACAGAGTGGTTGGTTGTGGCAAAGAGTGTCCATTCTGTAAAATACCCTGTGATGCAGGTGGAGCAGCTCACACTGAACACTTTGCTTCCCTACATCGATCACAGGGTTTGGGTCAGTATAGGTGGACAGATTCAGAAAAACTTATAACTCAGATCTGCTCTTCTCTTGTTATCAGTAACAAGAATTTTCTCTGTAGCGATACAAACAATGAATGGCATCCTTACAAAGAATATAGGGAGATTTATCCAGACTGGAAAATAACTCCCGATTCAAGTTATGAGGCATCAGATTATTGGAAATATGTGATGAACAAGTACAACAAGGAATTTGCTGAAGCATATAAAGCAGAGCCTGCTGACATTCCTGATGGTTGGAAGAATATCACAGTGGAGCAGGCAAAGGAAAGTCTCAAGAAATCATTCAGCATCAAATGAAATCATAATTAATGTAGTTAAGAGACTAACTGGTTCTTATATGTAGTGTATTTTTCTTTTTTTTGGTGGTGGGACCTCATGGTGTCCTTTTTCAAGTGTTTAAGGAAAGTTTATGTTTTTCTTAAAACTCTACTTCAACTTCAAGGGCACAGTTCTGTGAAATAAGCTTGGAGTTAACAGCTCATTAGCCTAATATAAAATCTTAACTTAAGGTATTAAATGATTCTTGAAATAAAGTGCGTGACATATTACAAATACAATGTAAACAATGCATTTAGTCTTAGTGTTGCCACAGCAATATCCCACTCTAAACTTACATGTACTGATTTATAAGTGTGTTCTAACTGGAATGTATGTACGTATATTTTCTATAAATCTATCTCTGTGATGTTGAACTGATTATTTCCATAACCCTGATCTGCTCTGCATTATTGAAGCCTTGAGATCATATATGCTGAGGATCATTATTAAACTGAATTGAACTGAGTATCAGGTTTAGATCTTTAAATAAATTACATTTTTTTTTGCATGATGGTTGTAGTGATGTTATGATAAAGATGTTCTTGGACAGGTTTCCTTTTAAATTGGTAAATTTAATGTAAAAAATTCTTTATATCAGTGATTGCTAAATATGGTATTGCGTTAGCATGACAATATAATTTTCTTTGCTTTGTACAATCCTGTAAGAAATAAACATTTAGAGTTAACGCATTCTGTGTATTATTGTTTGAGTCTTTTTTTTTATTATTAAATGTTTTTCTTTCTTCTTAGCAAACAGTGATTTGCTTACATTGAATCTTTTCATTGTGTTCAACTGGTTTCTTTTTCTCAATCACCTCTCCNAACTGCTATTTTCAATGACTACTTATTTTTGTCCAGCTTTAACATCGGTATCGATATCGGTTATCGGCTACATGAGTTTTATAATATCGGCATATCGGATATCGGCCAAAATCCCAATATCGTGCATCCCTACCTAAAACCTGAGCCAGTTTTGAAAACTAAAAGTTCTGCCTCCCATTTTACTTTTACAAGTACGGGAAAAATTAGTAAACCTGCAGATTGAGAGTAAAGCGCTGTGTTAGGAAAATAAAGAACCATTTGTTATTTGATATAAGATGCAGCTTGGTTATGTAAGTCTTCCTCTCTCTTTATATATAAATATATAAAAATTTGTGTGTATGTAGTTGAATATAGTAAACATTGTAGACAACAATATTTAGCATTTTCTGATTTGTTTTGTACTTTAGCCGTTTATTAGGTATTAAGTAATCTCTGTAATATTATCATCTCAGGAGTCTTTTGGGAAAACTTGTTTAACTATTTAATTCAGTGATTGTTGGCAGATTATGAATTATTGAATAGCTTCACCTATGCAAAGGCAGCGCTAATTAGAATATCTCTTATTTAGGCCTTGACCTGCATAATATAATTGTTATTAGCCAGAAACTATTAGTTCAACATTTTTTAAACCTCTTATCTGTTTATCAACAAATTTCAAAGTATAAAAATAAAAGCAGAAAAAAGACAAAAAGACATATTTTTCTTTATATATCAAATTAAAATGCTGCTGATACAGTTTTCCATTTAACATATTTTGGCTGTACTATCTGTAATTTTTAGATTATTCATTATATAAATATGATATTTAATTATATGATTATTTAACTCTACTAAAAATAAAAATTTCTTAACTTAAACATAAAATTTTTTATAGTCATATGTAAATAGGTCATTTTATTTTGTACTCTTTTGTCAATTTTCATTTTTTTTTCTGAGGTATCATATCTAATTTAAAGGTTTACTCAGAAAATCAATACATATAATTTAAAGTTATTAATTAATATACTTTACCAGTAATCTTTCATCAATAAATATCCACTTCCTGGTCGAGTATACTTCTCTGTGTCAAATAAATCCACCTTATGTACAAAAAATGTTCCTACAGGTTTAACTAATTAGAAACTACGATCTAGAAAATACATACCATGATATTTTCACACAGTACTGTGATTGCCGGTGGGAATATCAGCTGTGCTGCTTTCATCAACACCCTTGTTTATAGATGCTGGAGATCGGCCTGTTTTCCAGTGTGGTCCTGTTTCTCTGACCGTGACTGAGTGGATGTGCTCTCTTCGTCCTCCGACATGGGAGTTAGCTCAGAGCTCGTCTGCCTGGCTGTGTGTTTCCTGGACGGGGCCGGTTGACAGTTGCCTTTTGTAT
>NW_015152507.1:54078-55509 GCF_000732505.1 Cyprinodon variegatus
GCTTCCAGCACCTTGTTGAATCTATGCCACCAAGAATTGAGGCAGTTCTGAAGGCAAAAGGGGGTCCAACCCGTTACTAGCATGGGGTACCTAATAAAGTGGCCAGTGAGTGTATATCTCTGGTTCTGTCTCCTTGAACCCCAGTCGGCCTTGGCAGATGGTCACACTCAATGAGCCTGGTTCTGCTGGGGGTTTATTCATGCTCTAAGGGAGTTTTCCTCTCCACTTTTGCTACATGCTTGCGTGTTGCGAGGGACTGTAGAGAGTCACAAGTCTTTACAATGAGCTGATTTTCTTTAGATAGAAATATCTTGAAGAATCTGATTGTCTTACCTGTATTAATAGATACATTTTTTTCTACTTGCAGCTCTTTTCTGTGTTAGTCTCTTCAGGTTGAAATGTAAGTATTTGATTATGCACTGAGAAATATATTATACCAGTTTTTGTTTTTGCTCAGATGTGTGCAAAGCGTAAAGCTTGGCCAAGTAGATATTTGACAAAGGGAATGTAGTTGAAAGCCAGGACTTTTAAAATAGAGTCTAGGTGGAAGTTCAAATAAATGAACTGATTACCTACCCTCCTCTGCCTCCAACACCAGCTAATCAGCTTTTAACCACACCTCCATGAAAGCACAATCAACATCCAGAGTTCATCTTCAATCCAGAACTAGGTCTGCTACACAAAGCGCAGGCTGTGGCTGCGCAATGTCTGACATCATTCAGATGACACCGTTTCCACCCCCGTCCTCCACCATTTTAGCTAAAGGTTCATCAGAGCGTCATTTCTGCCGGACTCTTACTGCGTTCCTTGTGTCATCTCAACCGGGCCGGCAGAAGACTGCCATGTTGAGCCTGGTTCTGCCAGAGGTTTCTTTCCAATGAGTAGTTTTTCCTCTCCACTGTCACTTCATGCTTGCTCATCACGGACAGGGAACCCCTGTTATCCAAGCTGGACTACCATATTCCAGGTCCCTGAGTGAAGCCCTAGTATCAGCTCATGCAGTCCACTGGATCTCCCCATAAAGCTCAGCATACCGTCTCACTAACCAGCAGTCTACAGACTGACCAACTTCATCTATCTCCACTCCACCACCAGTTTCAGGCCTGGGGGGAAACATCCCTGTTCTTTACTCATGTTCATGCATATCAAAGGAAATTCAGCGCTATACTTCCTGCCGAGGTCTGAGCACCAAAGACTAAAGTAATTGTATCAATAAATTCTTGTAATTGTCTTTTTCTTTCCGTGTGAGTTTTTCAGATTGAAATATTTATCTTTAGTTTGATGAAATTGATAAAATGATTAATGTTTTCTCCTTCCCTCCCTGTAACCAGTTTGTTAGCCTCGTGAGACCATCCTGATCTCGTGAGCTTTCAAGGTTTCACTCGCTAATCAGTCTGGAGACTCTCCGTTAAAGAAAATTTGGAGCCGTTC
>NW_015152508.1:0-14162 GCF_000732505.1 Cyprinodon variegatus
ACTGAAAATGACTAAAAGATCATTTGCATCATCAAGTCTTTAAAAGCTCCATTTTGAGCTGTATAAATTGAACTGGATTTCATGAAGTTACAAACGCACACCGCTTTGGTTTTATGCTTTGTTCCCATTTATTTTTTTACATTTTTAATCACCTTATACATTTTAAAGGAACATATGTCTTTACTTTATGGCTGCAGGCCTTGAGTTTGACATGTGGTTAAGAGGTATGAGAGTAAATGGGTGCTTAATACAAATGCCAGCCGCACTTTTCAGATTTCCTTCATTTTTAAAATTACATACAACCTTTATTAATGTATCAGATTAAACTACAATAAATTTAAAAAAAAATTTTTTCATAATGTTTTTGCTTCTGCTTAATAAAAAAAAGAAGGAAGATTTAAAAAATCAAATCAGAAAAATTTTCCACATTTTTCTCCCTCTAGCTTATTTGGCTAAACTTGTCAGCTGCTGTCCGTCTGATGCTTCCTCCAGACCAGATGTATTTATAGCCCAATTTAAATATATAAAAAAAAAAAACACCCTTTGCTGCCTGGTATCCATTAGAACTGTCAGAACTGAGATAAGAACTTGGATCTCTTTGCCAAAAGGCATCATCTCAGAGTGAGCTGAGGTTCTGACACACTGACCCTAAGCTTTCTGAACCTCCCTTATTTTTTCCTACATTTTCTCCCTTCAGATACAGCGTGGTGGTGGAGGGGGAGAGAGGCAACCGGCCGCACATCTACTGCTTGGAACAACTGCTCCAGGAGGCTGTAAGTTACCTGCTACTCCTTTACACACGTCTGTCTAGAAAATAAGAGAGTGTTTGAGAATAATTGATTTTCTGTTTACAGATAATCGATGTGAAGCCTCCATCGGTGCGTTATCTCCCTGAGGGCACCCGGATTGCCGCCTACTGGAGTCAGCAGTACCGCTGCCTTTACCCAGGAACTGTCGTTAACGGTGCGACAGTAAAGCACACACAGCCTGTATTTCCAACAGACGGTTCATGGAGCTGAAATCAACCATCAATGATGCGCCAGAATGTTAAAAATTTGGAATTTTCATGTTCTCTCAAACAGGAAGCGCAGATATCGACGAGAACGACGATCTGATCACGGTGGAGTTTGACGACGGTGACACCGGACGCATCCCTCTGTCCCACATCAGGCTGCTGCCACCGGATTACAAGATCCACTGTGAGCAAAACACTCAGTAATCGGCAGAAAACACAAATATGCTCCTAAAACCCAAACTAACTTGCCTCTCACTGAGTTTCCACACTCTGATGTTGATCTCGGATTTTAGATTGTGCTCACTACCCAGATATTCAAAGGCAGCATTGATCCTGCTGCTGGGGTCTGCACACATTTTCCTAGCAGCTACACCCTGAAGAAATGATGAGGTTTAGAGGCTGTTAATATCTACTGAGGACATTTTTCTTTTTTTACATCTAAGTTGTTGGTTTCCTCCCATCAGAGGCTGAATTACTCTTAAATCTTAAAATCAAAGTGTTTCCAACATGTTTTCATGGGAGAACAAGCTCTACATAAAATTTTGAAAACATATCGACTCAGTCAGGAGGCTAAACGGTGCAGATTGAAACACAACATCATGCTGTTTTTATCCAGGGGTGCTTTTTATTTCTTAGTTTAACTGTACATACTGCAAGAAGTGCTCACTTTGAATTGTTGAAATCAGAAGGAATAATTCTGTTTTTGTTGTTTTTTGTTCAGGCGCAGAGCCCTCCCCGGCGCTGCTGGTGGCTGGGCCCTCCAGAAGGAGGGTGCGCAAATGCAGCAAAGAGGCAGGAGCGAAGCCAGAGGAGACCACACCAAGGATCAAAGGGAAACCGGGTCGCAAGCCCAAACCAAAACCAGGTAAGATTTGGAGCTTTCGGTGTTATATGGGGGGTCGTTTGATCTGTGACCAGATCCCATTTTCATTAAAAAAAAGACCCAGTTCCTTTTAGGTCAGTCTCACAATAACACCCTTCATCATGGAAGTAGTTACTGAAGGAAGAAGTCAGCTAAGCTTTAAAAACTAAAGTCTTAAAGTGTCACAACAAAGATGCTAATTTTTTATTCCTTTGAGCTTTTAGCACCCGGACAGGGTTAAGGTGCAACACTGAAATAGGTTTAAGCTGCTCGCTCTATAATAAATCCCTTTTTCTTGGTAAAATCTAATATTAAAATCTTTGTTTAACATCGATTGCTTTTTTTTTTCTACTCAAAACACAGAAATGAATGCATTTCAAATAGACAACAGAAGAACTGGATGTTCTAAATAATTCTTGCTTAAATATTTATCAAAAATAAATCAGAATGAGCTAAAATAATTATTATTGATCTGTCAGGTCGCAAAGCACAAAGGCGCCGGAAAGACATGAACATGACGCAAAATTTAAAAGGAAAACAAACAAAGGAATATAAAGGAAAAATACTGCAAAGGAGAAATTTTGCCAGTACAGAAAACGAGAGATGCAAAGTGCAAACGCGCTGCAAATAACTGGGCCTGGTGAGCTAGACTGACCATGGCAGTTTACTCCACATATCAGTCGGGAAAGAAGCTGGTAGAGCCTGATTTCAGAGGCGGAACTAACAGAGTCAGTAGAAACAGTTTAGAGTCAATCAGATAAAGTCTTTTAAAAATAAAAAAAGCTCTTACAGCACCCAGTTGTTAAGATGTAACTATGTAAATGGGCATTATCTGGGCATAATAAAGGGCCTCATTAAAGCATCCCTCTGTTTGAGCTACAATCTTGACTGTTAAGCCTAAAGAAGAGCGTTGTTGTATTATGGGCCCCTTCTCCTATGCTGTGATTGGTCCAATCAGTTTTAGTCTGGAGAGTGTTGAGCCTTAGCAGCCTGACTTGCGCCCTCTGTAGCTCAGTCTGGCCGGCCAAGCTAACACATACATAGACCATGCTAACAGGCAAAAAGCTGCTCCAGACCACTAGGGGCTGTTGACCACCACCATCTCTTTTTCTGTCTTTTAGAGCACAGCACTTGTAAATACTTGTCACTATCAGATACGTCCCAGAGGCATGATCCATACAATCTGCTCATTTGCGTATTCGCAATCAGATATACATCCAGGTCGCCCCCGATTTTATTTTGTAAAAAAAGACTTAAATTACATTTTTCCCTCCCTGAAAATAGAAAGCGCAATAAAATATAATGTATTTAAGGTTAATAATGTATTTGCTGAGAAAATAACTGCCTTAAAATCCTTTCTATTTTATCACCTTAAATCAAAGGAGCCACTTTTATGCACCGGAAATGGGATCCTATGCTACTTCCGGGAGCTAAATTTTTGGATTTAATCATAAATCTAGTCTTTTTGAGTTTTATGTTTTCCTTTTGTGTTAAACTTATGGTATATAGTGCGTAACTAAAGAAAGAAACAACTAAAATGCAGATAAACATGGTTGAATCATATTTTGGCGGACCTCTCTGAGCATGTCAGACGATGACGTCAGACAAGCAGTTTAACAGAGAAATTGTAAAAAGCATCAAATTGTCTCAAAAGAAATCATTAACCATTTTTCAAAGATGTGTATTAGCATTCTTTACTGAATGAATGTTATAAATAAGTAATTTTAGTACCATAACTACATTATTTTGGGAAACATGGATGTACATCTGGTTGCACATGCGCAATTGAGCTGATGGGAAGGATCGGGTAGTGACGATGTTCCAAAAAATCATTTTCAAAGACATCATCAAACCAGAATAAAAAGTGAGCAAGTTGCATATATGCATGATGTATCAGCTTCTATATTGTCGGTCATTTTTTGTTTACATATTATTATTTATCCAGTAAGTAAAATGAATAATGAGCATTTTTTCCCACCTTGCTGCCGTTATTGTGCACCAGGAGGGGAGTAGGTATTGGTGTTCATAAAACCTTAACTGTGTTAAAAGTGTTGTTTTGTATTTCATATAATTCCCAAACTCTAGCCAGAAAAATCTCCAGTATCAGACGTCTCATATTTCATCCCGACTGTCCGTCACATTTGATTTCAGTTCATTCTTGCTTTGTTGTTCTGTGAAGCTCAAAGTCTAAACCAGAAGCTGTAATCTGGGACACATTGCTTGTACGAATTTGCTGACCCTGGTCATTATTGGGCCGAGTAAGCACTTCTGCAATGTAATGTTTTCATTTCAGAGATGGTTTCTTGCTGATTTGTCTTCCTTGAACTGCGGTGGAAAAAAAAACAAAAAAAAAAAACGCTCATGAAGCCACAGAAATAAAATGTCAGCACATCAAGGAAATGGGTCCGTGCAAAAATATTCATACAGCTAAAAAAACTTTTGATCTTTTGATACATTAGAACCTTTAAAATCCAAGGAGCCACTTTGTCCTGGATGCAGCTAAAAGCATTTGTTGCCTTTTTTAACAAACTAACATTTACTTTTTAGGTGAGAAAGCATGGATTATCTTCTATTGGGTGTTAAATTTGTGGAACATTATCGATAAAAGCACATAGTTCCTAAGCTAAGAACTAGAAAAATCAATCTAAAACATCACTGGTTCTTCTGCTGTCCTTCTGCTGTGGAAATGATTAGATCGGATTAGAATCAACTTTATTGTCATTACACAGGTACAGGTACAAGGCAACGAAATGCAGTTTAGGTCTAACCAGAAGTGCAATAGCAGCAAGTACAGGATAAATAATGATTCCATAAATACAGGACATGGGTTTCTACTGAATAAGTATAGAGATGAATACCATTATAAACAACGAATATAATATATAGATCACTAGTCTTATGAACTTAATTTACAGCTGGATATGTACTGAATATAATATACAGGTGAATATTACTATAAAACATGTTTTTACAGTTATGTACAATAGCATATATACAGATGGGTTTTACTATAAGATGAATAAATAAAGTTTGGACAGAAGCTATCTAAATTAAAGTGCAGTGGATGTTTAAAATGCATTTATTTACTGAAAACAACTGCTAAAGCTTCTAAAACTGGTATTTCTTTATCATGTTTATCATTTTAGCCTCCGTTAGCAACACTGTAGAAGGTCCGTAGAACCCTGCAATAGAATCACAGACTTCAATATGGGAACAGAACAGTATCGGCTCTTATGATAAAGTGGACGAAATAAAAAAAAGGTTTATAAAATTTAAAGGAATGGAAAAGCTGAACATTTGTGCTTCCATTGTGTTTTACATGTAAACCAAAAGCAGCAACAAAAAGCATATATTGCTAGTCTGCCAAAAAAAAGAGGTCCAGATACAATTTTAGGTATGTAGACATGCAGCTGTGTTTACAGCAGAGGTTGGTTCTAGAAGAGAGGTTCAAAACTTTTAGCAACAAGGCCACACATTTATCTATTTTAAAGTACATTTGTGGGTTTTTTTGTGGTTTGAGATTTCTTTTTAAGATGCTTTTCAGAGTTATGTAGAAAAGAATCTGTAAATAGAAAAAGCCTTGATTCATAAAATAACCTTCATTTTTGGGAGTTTCTGTTTTGGTCTAAAACAGTTCTTTTTTTCTCTTTCATCTCTTAACATTAATGGAACATGAGACACTCTGTGTTTGATAAAAGCTTCTGGTTTGATGAATAAATCAATTTATTTGTTTGTTTATTTTTTTAGTAAAATTTGCTGGATGATTGCATATGGCGACAAAAGTGAACCACAACCATATAGTATGCTCCACAGGTGCATTTTTGTCACCTATTGTCATGTACCATGACCTTATGTAGCTAAAGGAGGCTATTTTGCACTATGCGCTAACATGTAGCGTAAATATTATGTGTCACGTCCCACGCGCACAATTCAGTGAGCGTGAAGCTGACGCCCCACCCACTTTGAAAAAAGTGGTTTCGTTAAAACAAATGTTTGTGATACTTTTGATTCAGAGATTTTTAAGATAATTTTTAGGTCATTCGGAGGCCAACCATCCTAATTAAAGTATTTAACTTTTTTAGTCCTTTGTGCAAATTTGTCCTTTTTTTTTTTTTTTTTTTTTTTTTTTTTTTTTTTTTTTTTTTTGTGGGATGAGAATTTTTGTGGGATGTTTAGTGTGTACATGTAGTGTAAAATTTTGTCCTTTAAACTTGTATAACCTTATGGTGAATGAAAATATCTGACCTCAATGTGCCGTGGAGCATAATAAATGCTTCTGATTCACTTTTGTATCATATTTGATACATGAGTTTTTGAGATCTCTACATCATCAGTGTGACATTTTTGTACTTGAAAATCCTGATACAATCAGACACCTGTACTGAACAAAAAATGCATAGTAAATTGTGCAATAATGTCTAATTGATCACAAAAGATACAGATTATTTGATTAAAAACTCCTTTTTCTTTCCTGCATCTCAGAGACATCCGTTAATCAGGAAGTACGGGAGAAAGCCGATCTTCTTCCTTCTCCCTCCCAGTCCACTGAGCGACCTAAAGCTCCAGCTAAACCTGCCCAGGACCGGACCTCCTCTGTCCAGAAACCTGCTCAGGAAAAGCCCCGCCCTGCGTCTCGGCCGACAATTGGGACGCAGGAGAAATCTGAACGGAAGAACTCTGGCACTTCCTCCTCAAGCAGCCCCACACTTCCCAGTCCGGTGCCAAGGAAGAGCAGCTCTGCCCAGTCTCCTGTTTCTAAAACATCCCGAGCCCTCCCCTCCTCCCTCTATCCCTCCACCTATGGGAAGGTTCTGACTGTGGACCTGTACAGTGAGCCCAACCTTTGCTCTTATAATAGCCAGCGCAGAGAGCGGGAGAGCAGCAGCTCCATCAGTCCCACCAGCAGGTCTGTGCCCAGGCCTGCGTTGAGCGTTTCGTCCTCTGCACCCAAACCCAACGCTGCCTCCACACCCAGACCTGCCTCCTCATCCAAAATAAAATCCTCCTCAGATCATCAGAGCAGCTCCAGATCTGGCCTCAGCTCCGGACTGCTGCCCAGCCCCATCTCCAGGGTAACTAGCGGCAAATCAGGCTCTTCCCTCACCGCCAGGCCGTCATCCTCGCTGTCACCCACAGCTGCCTCCAAACCCAAGCTGAAGATCCCATCAGAGCAGATGTCCTCCAGACCCCTCCCAAGGCCCAAGTCCATCTCTGGACAGAGGAAGTGTTTGTCTGCAGAGCCGCTCGTGAAGCTCGACCACGAAGGCGTCACCTCGCCAAAAACCAAAAAAACCAAGGCTTTAATGTTACTGGAGGGGCGGGGAATCAGACGAGACCACACCCCTATTACCACTTCCACAGCGAATCAGAAGCTACTCAAAGCTAAAATGAGAGCCCCTGAGAGGGCGACCAGTCTGCCAGAGAGGGAGTCTGCCTACAAGACCCCGATCCTGGCTAAGGAGAAGCTGGAGAGTCGGGGAAGTGGCGTCAGAGGCAAAGAGACGGACGGGCGGGAAAAGGCTAAGAAAGAAGAACGAAAGGAGCTGGAGAAGAGGGAGGAGAGGAAGGTGAAAGAGGAATCTCAGAGCAGCAGCAGCTCTGATTCAGACGAAGAAGGTGAAAACGGAAAGGTGAAGAAGAAATGCACCTCTAGCTGCTCCTCTTCTTCTTCATCCTGCTCCGGTTCGTCCTCATCATCATCATCTTCATCCTCCTCATCGTCGTCGTCATCTACTGACGACTCATCCTGCAGCTCGGATGAGGAGAGGACCCCTACGCCTCCACCCGGCCCCGCCCAGAAAGCTTCAACCCAGGACCAGCTGAAAGAAGACGTGAAAGAGGAGGAAGAGGAGGTGAAGAAGGAGGTGGAAGTGAAAGTAGAGGAGGAACAATCATCCTCCCGCTCAAACTCCCCCTCCCCATCAACTCCACCGGTTACCCCCGTTCCTGCTCCCAGTACGCCAGCCAAACCGGCCACAGGGAAGGGCTCTGGGCAGAGGGGCCGTCCGCCGAAACCCAAACCGAGCGGCGGGGAGGGGAAGGCAGGGAGGCCCAAGAGGAGGGAGGGAGTCCACCTCCCCACCACCAAGGAGCTGGCTAAACGTCAACGGCTTCCCAGTGTGGAGAACAGGCCCAAGATTTCTGCTTTCCTTCCAGCCAGACAGCTGTGGAAGTGGTTTGGGAAACCCACTCAGGTGAGAAGGGGAAACCTCACAGACTTGACCAGGTGACCCTTCCTGCCGGATTCACGCAAATGTCGCCTTTTACTTTGGTTCTCCAGAGACGCGGCATGAAGGGGAAGGCCAAGAAGCTCTTCTACAAGGCCATCATGCGCGGCCGAGAGATGATCCGCATCGGGGACTGCGCCGTGTTTCTGTCTGCCGGACGGCCCAACCTGCCCTTCATTGGGCGCATCCAGAGCATGTGGGAGTCCTGGGGAAGCAACATGGTGGTCCGGGTCAACTGGTTCTACCATCCAGAGGAGACCAACCCCGGCAAGAAACTCACCGATAAGAAGGTTTTTGTCCTTTTGAAACTTTTTAAAGATCAAACTTATAAATTAGTGATCTGATATTAAAAGTTTGTTTTTTGCCTCCAGAACTGGGATCAGATGTGTGGTCAGTCTTTACCAGCAGCTCTGCACTCGTCCATCCAGAGGAAAGACTTCATGGAGGTGAGAGGGACATGAACACGTGTAGCTCTTAATGTGGTATTACATTTTTATCGTATGGTGTTACCAAAAGAAAAAAAAGGTAGCAGTCGTAGGGCTAAAGCTAAAATAACCACCTTAAAAACACCAAAAGAAACAAATTTAATAGAAATAGAAAAAAAAAAATTTTTTCAGCTAGGCATTTCAATTAATTTTAAAGTGTTCATAAAGACAAATGAAATCAGGTTAAGAGAATTGACCAGATCAAACATGTCTATCATAATCAAACAAGAAGTATTATCCATACTATAATCCAGTGGTTCCCAAAGTGTGGGGCGCGCCCCCTAGGGGGGGCGCAATGCCATTGCAGGGGGGGCGCGGAAAGCGGTATGAGTGAAGGGGGGGGGCGTGGACATCTTATTGTAATCCAAAGGGGGGCCCAGAAGAAAATCTTTGGGAACCACTGCTATAATCCATCATTTAAGAATAAACAATTACTAAAGCCTATTCCCAATCCAGTATTAGTCAGTAAGCATATAAATATTGAAATACTAGGCTTAATCAGTGTTACATTATCTTAAAAAATGACTGATAGTCTCCAACATGATTCCCTCCCCAGTGATGTTCATGATGCTGACCCTATCACAGTCTTTCTGTCCTTTTGTAAATGCGAATCCAAACACAAATGCCTCAATTCTTCATTAAACTCTCATCTCTCTCATTTGTTTGAATGCAAGGCAGTTAGCTTAAGACTCAGTTGTTTTAATCATTGATTTCATTTAGGTTAAGTATTTGTCTCATCATGCACTTTTGCAGATTTGTGAATTAAAGGTTTAAGAACGTTTTTTATTTCCTTTATTTTATATCATTACTTTAGTCTAATTTCTTCAAGCTTTGACTTTATTTGTCAAACAAAAGTTTTCTTCCTTAACCTCCACAGTTTGTCCTTCTCACCATGAGCTGCTTTCTTTCTTCTGTCTTTTCCATTGTTTCAGCTGACATCGGTGTTGTCAGATGTGCCTCTCTTTTTGTGCTTCTAAACATTATAGATCTTCAAATTGCTGCCTAGATTTTATTTTCTCTCTGTTCTATCTGAGACAAATATTTTCTAAAATGATGTATTTAGTATTCTTGAGGGCAGAAAACTGATTTGTTAAAACAGTTTAGCATTATAAATGTACGTATGTTCCTTTATGAAAGCAGCTGACCAAGTACCATGTGAGACTGGTGGCCAAAAAAATACACAAGTAACACATTTATTGGTTATTGCATCTCTGTGTAATGGCATTTTATGTTTTCGGATAATTATATCTCCCTTTTTAGTTTTGGATTTGTGGTGCCGTATGTGTTGAATAATGTATGGAGCCAAATTGGGTCCATAATTGGGTCAACCCCCCCCCCCTTTTTTTTGTTGTTGAAAAAAATAAAAAAAAAACATGTTAAAAAAATTGAAACCTGAAAAATAAGTTTGTTCAAATCTCTTTTTTTTTAAAGAAGATTTCTGCAAAGTAAAAACGAATTGCAAGTTTTGAAAAAATGTAATCTGAAAAGCAGTTTTTCTTTGTGTTCTAAGTTACATTATGTTAAACACACTTTTTTTTTCTTTTTTTATTTAAAAGTTTTTTTTTTTGTTTTTTTTTTTGGCCCTAATTTCACTCGATAATGTTGCCTCTTGTGAAGATGTGTGTAACATAGGCACAAAAACAGTTTTGAAATATACCAACTATTTCCAATTGGAAAGGATACTACAATTTTTTGGAGTTGATCAGGAATTCTGTGAATCTCTAGCAGCTAATTCATCAGGTTCTCTTAATTGCTCTTCAAAATAGAAACGGCAAATAGACATGTCCTCAATTAGGGGAATATTTAATATTATCATAAGCAAGAAAACAACTACTCCCTAGTTCTTGCTCAGAGGGGTAAACCTAACCTAAACTTTTCAATTATTTTAAAGAAGTTTTTAAAAAGCTGGATGGCAAAACATTAAAAGGTTAAGTGTGAAATTTGCCAAACTCTACAGAGATTAGACCTGAAGCTTTATGCCTCCAGGTTGGGTACTGAAAAATAGATTAAAATGTGGGAGAAACCCTTCTAACAGTTAAGTACAATGGTGGACCTGTGATGCTTTGGGCCTAATTCACTTCCAAAGGCATCCAGGAACTTGATAACTGTAAAACAGGCTTGATTAATCCGTGATTAGTGGGTGACGATAATGATCTAGAAAGTTCTGAAGGGTCTAATCATAACCACTAAGGGAATCTGTTTAAACTAAAAACTATTAGAGGTTTTACATTTTCCTAAATGATGGAAATTAAGAACTTAGTGTGTATAAATGTGGTCTGAACTGCACCGTATGAGCAACAGATAGATGCCTCGTATTTTCCTGTCCCGTCCACCTCAATAAAAAGCCTCTTTCTGTACCACAGCGCGCCCTCTACCAGTCGTCTCACAGCGACGAGAACGACGTGCAGACCATCAGTCACAAGTGTCTGGTTGTGAGCGTGGAGGAGTACGAGCAGATGATCCACACCCGCCGCTATGCCGACAGCGAGGACCTCTACTACCTGGCCGGCACCTACGAACCCACGACCGGAATGATCTTCAACACGGACGGCGTTCCGGTCATCTGCTAACCGAGCTACTGAAACCAAATCATGACACGACCTCACGAGGAGTTCCGACCAATCTGTGGTCTGATCACTGATTTTAATATTCCTGATTTAGAACCGTGACATGAACTGCTCACAAACCCTGATACACTTCAAAGAGACTGTCGAGGACAGCGCTAACTATGGAGACGGGAGACACTACAGACAGTATTAAAAAACAAAATCAGCTGTCTCCAGAAGCATTTGCACACACAGATTTTATTTCCTTCTCTACTCACAGGGAAAAGACATAAATACTTCCTATTGCGTGTAAATATCTCCCCTGCAGAAACAGACACATACAGTATGTATGCTCACGTGTGCACAACCACAATGTAAATACTTACGCTAATGTAAGAGACACAGGTATCTAGAGGAAAATCTAAGTGTTTTATTTTCATGTGATAGATTTATGTCAAGAGTACTTTTTTCTGAAGAGGTAAACAGCAAAGAAGCTTTAACGAACTGTGAATGATGAAACAGGAAGGGCACATGCCTGTTCGCCCTACAGCTGCGGGGAAAAGCTGGTGTGATGTTGTGATTATGATGTTCCTGTGGTGATGTTACAGTCCTGTTACAGTCCTATGAATTTGTGTACAGAACAGCAGGAGCAACAGACGCAAAGAAAGAAATGCACCGAAAGACGGAGGTAGACTCCTACCAGCGCAATCCAACAGAAAGCACTTAGAAACACTTGTGTTATTTAACCTTAGCAATCCCCGCCACCCCTGACAATCGGAACTCAGGGCAAAGCGTCCCTGTGTTGTTGAAATTCGACTCCCTCGTTTAACTCAGGCTAAAGAGAGAGGAAGAAATGTATCTATGAAAAGCACTTCTCGTTTTCTAAAGTTCTCAGTTTGGAGGACAAATCCGCACCAGAAACACACTATGACAGATATGCAGCTGCAGTCTGAGGATCTTCTGTCACGTTTAGCCATTTCTTTAGCTCCCACATTCAGCAAGAATTTCCCATACAGCCATCAGATAGTAGGCACTGGCTGGTACCAGATTCTCCTGGTTTAACCTTGAAGATAAACACCAAGGTTTCTCTTCAGAAACCCCAAACATGAACTAAGATGTGTGTAACACAAACAGAAAATAATCAATGTTTCCAACCATTGCAGAAATATGTCCAATTGTTACTTTTTCTGTAACGGCAAAAGATAAGATTAGCTCCTCTAAATTTAGCCTTTTAGTTGTAATTGCATGCCGCTCCGTTAAGCTGATTGGTCACTAGCCTGCAGTCTGCTGCTTTACAGTATCTGCTTGCAAACTGTGGCATTGCCTTAAAAGAGATTGGTGGCCATCTTTTTAGTTTTTAAAAACTAAACTGCATGTTTTCATTACAAAGCAGGTCATTCTATCTGTAGGAAGAGCTTAACTGAAAAGTCATTTTAAAACCATATTTTGAATTAGCTTTATAGCTTTTGGCCCTCGTATGTTTTGGCAAATAGATGTTAACCTAAACAAATAGGATAAAACACAAAAAAGACACTTTTTTAATAAGTCTTAAAGCATAAAAAACATTTTATGTTTAAATTATATTTTTATACAGGCACCTAATTTGCTTGCCCTTTTCCATTGCAAATTAGATAATTATATTTGATTAAATTATTGATAAAAGTTTTATTTCAGTAACTTGATTCTCTAGATTAATACACAGAATGTGGATGTTTCTGACGTATAGCTGGTGAAAATGTCACAATTAAGATTAGAATATTAAATAATTTCTATACAGAAATGTGGGAGTAAAAAGTATGTTTCGATTCTAAAGAATATTTGATAATTTTTTTAGTTTTAATCTAACAAATGAGCCTTATAGTAAAGTAGATTATATATTATTAAATTAGACAGCACTTGTACAGAGTCTATTTTAGGTTTTTGTTGAGATGCAAAGAAAAGGAATCAAATTTAAAATTTTTATTTGTATTTTAAAATGTGAAACAATTGAACTTTCCCCTCTTGCTTACTTGTCCTATAAACCAGCCAATGCCTACAGGATGGGGGGGCATCCTGATCTCACTGTATGTGTGGGAATGTTGGGATCAGGAATCCCAGCCGATGGGAATATTTCTGTTAAACACTGCAGTCAGTGCGAGCCTCATCAAGGTCACGGCGCTGATATCCTCCACGCAGCTGTTGAAACCGATTCGATCAGCATAACCCCATTTTAAACACTCATTCTCCACAGCTTGCCTTCCTTCATTCTCTCATTTTGTCTGCAACCTTCAGATGTCCTGTGTTTAGTGTTTAATTTATTTCTTTAAAAAAAAAAAAAAATCCCCTTCTTGATGTTTTGTGGGAAAGTTTCTCTTCAATCACATGCTTTCCTCTAAACTACCACCCGTTTCCACATGAGCGCACTTTGAATAAGGAGACTCTAAGCCTGGGAGTCTTGTATTGTCTTCCTCCAGTATTTACTCCCATCAATCACTCCCCTTTTTCTAACCTGTTAATGCAGGTAAAGAAACGCAGCCACGTCTGTCAGGTTGCTGGTTCTTACAGCAGCTCATTATTTTAGTTTTTTCTTTGTGCCTAAGTTTTTCTTTTGTCCTTTTTATTTCTCAGTGAGGCTGTTGAATGTCGTGCTCAATGATCGCCAGTGCTTAAGCGGCCTTTCTCTCCCAGGCCTTATAATGATTGTTTGCCAAACTCCTCTTTTTGCTTCCCTCCAGAGAAATAATCCCATTTTCTCTCTTTTTGCCTTCGTTAAGATGTAGTTTACTAAAAACTATCAGATGTATCCGTAAATACTAGCAGCAGGTCGCTGTATTGAACGGCGTTGCCCGCTGTCTTTGCTGGGATCGGGCTGGCATGAAAAACTGACTTAAAAATGGAAAAAGAAAACATTTCAAACCATTTGTTTTATTATCTTTAAAGAGAAAATTTAGAATTAGGTGGCCAAATTTGTCTTTCCTGTAAATCAGTCAGACATGGGTTAGATGACGCTCTTTTACTTTCTTCTGGAAAACTAACCCTAATCACCAA
>NW_015152508.1:14194-16123 GCF_000732505.1 Cyprinodon variegatus
TTCAGCCAGCTTACCAGTGGTGTGCAGCTGCCACAGAAAGTCACACCAGCACTTTTTCTCTCCTTAAAATGACTCTAAACCGTGGTAGGAAGTGATTTTTATCTTTTGTAAACCTTTGTATTCCCGGTTACCGTAAAGCGACCCATGCCTACTCCTTACTTTCTCTCTGCGCTGTCAGAGTTTGAAGACTGTCTTGTTGATATTCAATAAGTTTTAATATTTTCTACTCTCTCTTGAGACTTTTAGTTATTTTTTTTCTCTACATTCGTCCATTTTATTTTTATTCGCCTTCTCTGGCTGCAGAATGTTCAGAGGAATAACCGCTGTGCTTTTATCTTCCTGTTAAAGCGTTTCACTGCACATTGTTTTTGTTTTTTATAGATAATCCAGACATGACGGCCTCCCCGTAAAGTATTTTAAAATGTGCTGCTAATCTATTTGTGCTTAAAATGGTTAAATCCAGGTACAGAGTGACTCCATTTGCTGTTTTATTTTTAAATGATCATCTAAAGCCCCCCTACTCCCAATTTTTATGCTGCTCTTAAGTCCGTTTGAGCAACAGGCGGCGCAGATGGATCCCATTTATTTCTTATTTTTTGGTATCCAAGCGTCACGGATCCACAGGTCGTTTGCAGGGTGAACAATTATAAAGTGCCCGTTATGAATGTTTGTTCCCACCTGGAGCTGCTGAAGCACTTTTTTCCATATGTCTGTGTGTAAAAAGGCCAATAAGACATCTTTGTCTTATCTCCTGATAACACACATACCTATACAGCCTGGAATTCCCTTTTCCAGGTGTGTTGTTGCCTTTTCAAGCTCATTATTTGCCCTTTTTATCTCCATTTAAAGCCCAGTCTCCAGCCTAAACAGGGTCTGACACTTAAAATACTTTTATTCTCCACTACGCTTGATTTTGTTTCATGTTTTAAGAAACAGATTTATATATATATATATATGTTATCGTTGCGTTTTAGTTTGTTTTTATAATCTTTTTTTATGTAATTGTTATTTTTGCTGTGCTTAGTTTTGCTTTTTTTTTTGTCATCCATCCTCCCCGTCTTGCTTCCCCTTTCTGAACAATCGTCCACGCCTCTCAAGCAATACTGCTGATGGGCACAGGGAGCTAGCTGCTAGAAAGAAAGAAATGGAAGAACGAGCAAACAAGAGTATGAGAGAGAAAGAGAGAGAGAGAGGTGGACTGGAGGCTGGTTCTTCGTCTGCTGTTCCTTCAGTATCGTTATTGTCCTGTTACAGAGAAATGATTATTTTGAGAATAAACAGAAGAATCATCTAAGTTTTGTAAATGATCCTTCACTGTCGAGGGAAGAAAACTATCAGAATATACTTTGTCTAATCTTGTAAAAATGCAAAATGAATACATTTTAGAGAGAAATCTGAAGCTACATATATTGTCACTATACTAAGTGTGTAAGGAACTGTTTTTTTTTTCTTTTTTTTTTTTTTTACAGACGGCAACCACATTTATCAGTGTTCCTTTGAAATTGTTTTAGTAAATATTTTATAGTTAATCAATAAACAGATGGAACTGTATACATGTTTTCTGGTTGTTCTTGAGGTATTTAATCTGAAAAGCTGCTTTATCAATGTTATTCTGTTGCTGTTTCACGATGTCATGCAGCTTGAATGCATTTAACTTTTAAGAAATTATCTTTTTTTTTTTTTTTTTAAGGTCTCCTTGAACCCCAGTCATCCTCAGCAGATGGTCGTTCACACTGAGTCTGTGTCTGCTGGAGGTTTATTCCTGTTAAAAGGGAGTTTTTCCTCTCCACTGTTGCTACAAGCATGCTTGGTGTGAGGGATTTCCTTGGAGTCAATGAGTCGATGCAATCAACTGGTTTTCCTTAAATGGAAAACTTTGAATCAATCTGACTGTATGATCTGGTGAACCATAAAGTACCTTGAGATGAC
>NW_015152508.1:17104-19668 GCF_000732505.1 Cyprinodon variegatus
TCATTTGCTTTATATTTTGGTGGGTAATTTGAAACAAAAAGTCAATTTCCATTAAAGATCAGTGAGTAAGGGAATAATTTTTATTCAATGTTAATGATACACTTAGAAAATGTAACCAATCTAATTAAACATTACTTTAGGTGTCCAGAATCACAATATAATAAATTAATGTGTATAAACCCTTAAATTCATGTAAGCATTGTGTTTTAATTAATCACATTTTTTCTAACCTTTCAAAATAAGGGAAATATTTATGGAATATAAGTGATGATAATTGTATTGCTTAATAATTTCTCAGTTAAGCCTATTAAATGATTATAAATAAGGACCTTCTTTAGAAAAATACACATTTAGGAACAGTGACGCTGCCTCTAAAGTAGAGATGTCTCGGCTGAACATTATTTATTATTCTGCATAACACAAAATGAATCAATAGAAGTCAGTGGGTGGGAAATATTGTTAAACACCAATGTGTAGCAGGTGGTGGTATGCACCTATAAACTGTTTGGAACCTGCCATAATAAAAGAAACTGGACTCAATGGCCGGAACTAAAGAACCTTGTTGTCGACCATTCGATCTCTGTTGGTTAACTTATTTCTTAAATTTTGAGTTTCATATATGAGAGAAATAAACAGTCATCAATAGGGCTGGATATTAGCAACCTCATGATTCAATTTTGATTATTGAAGTTGTGAATCGATTCAATACTGATTACATTTTTATTCAGTATAAAGTCTAAAATTATTTAAGTTCCTATTGACATTAGGTAAGCATTTATTTTGCCTATGTAAACGTATAAAAGTGACCTCAAATTTCTAAGCAAATAAACATTTCAGTTGGCACATTTTCTAGAGCTACTTTGCACAATGTGCATAAAAGAGAAACAGTTTTTTTTTCTAAAAACAAAAAACAAAACAAAAAAAACAAAAGTGCATTTTAAGTAAACAAAAGGATTCCTTATCTCCTCACAGTGATGATCTAAATATAAAATGCACTTAAATGGCGTATTTGTGGATATTAATGCAGACTTGAGTGCAAATAACAGATTGGTACCCACTGGAGGAAGCACAGCGCCCCCCAGGGATAAGGAGTTGCATAATTTCGGAGGAGCTCCTAAATCATTGCATTGATTTCTCTATTATTTTACCCATCCCTATTTATCAACATGCGTTCCTAATAGAAGTTACGGCGACAGTCGGCTGGTCCTAAAAACGCCTGACCTTAAACTACAAAATATTAAAATCAGACCTGAAATGACTCCTAGATCCAATTTCTGACTTCTAAGGACAGTTGGACATGCAAACCTGAGTACAGCTACTTACTACTGATGTTTTCTATGAAGAGGAGATTGAATAATCCATGAAATAAACCCCCTCTGTGAGACCGGTGTGTATACAAGCCCTGGGCCAAAAGTTATGATGCAAGTTCTCCAAAAATAGTCATGACTTAATGTTTTTTTATTTCAATCTGTGATATCAATCCTCTGTATGAATCTATCCCAAAGTGAAATTACAAACATGCTGATTTCAAATGACCTGATTTCCTGCAGTTGCTGATTTAAGCAAAGAAAGCAGCTCTTCTTGTTTATCCTGTTTTTTTCTCTTCTTTTTTTTTTTTTTGTTTGAGTGGACTGCTCCTTTAATCAGCGGTGGACTCTATCAGACCTCCATTTTGGCAGCCCAATAATGAAAGTGGGGCTGTGATAAAATGGAGGGAAGTTCAGCTTCCTTTGCAGAGCTGAAAAACTCACCATGAGAGACCCGTTTTCCACCTCTGACCACTCATGACTCTGCCTTCTGACACGTCCCTGGAGTGTGTGTCTGTGGTCTTTTTGTGTGGTCGTGTGTAATTAAATCTCTGCTGACATGGACTAAAGATGCTGTTCCTGCAGCAGTCAGGGGTTTGGACAGCTCTCAGTTTCCTAGAAAGGTTTACCATCAGCATAACGCCTGAGCTTACAGGGAGCCTGCTCTGCACTAACACATTGTGGCTCCATCATGCCTCAGTATTCGTCCTCCTGAGGGTGTGTCAGCCTGCCATGTTCTGATTTGACAACATCACAGGAGCAGAGGAGCTATTGGCTACGGCTTTGTTGCATCCTCTGCACAGCAGACTGGAATGGAGAGATGTGTGTATTTCTGGAAAAGTCTGTCTTTATTTCAGTTAATTTCTCCTGAATTCCCTCAGATGTGTGCGTGGGGGGAAGTGTGTGTGTGTGTGTACATGCGTGTGCTCAGTCTGTTTCCTGGGAGACGGGTATCCTGAGTTAGAGGCTGTTTAAATGCATACTGAGGCATCTGAAAGGCTTGTTATTCACTGTTTCAGAGCTGTGTTTGTCCTTCAGTTCTTTTTTTGGCAAAAAAAAAACCTTTCCCCCATCTCCCTCTCTGCCTCTTTCATTCACATCCCCTTACCTCTTAGGTTCCTAACAATAGACTTTCCTGGAGATTCAGGTTATGCACAGAAAAGGTTAGTTTGCACGCAGCTGTTATTTGCAAATGAAATGCGCCCTAAAACTGTAGACGACATGCTTGCTATATATATATATATATATATATATATA
>NW_015152508.1:19678-40311 GCF_000732505.1 Cyprinodon variegatus
TATATATATATATATATATATATATATATATATATATATATATATATATATATATATATATATATATAAACATTTTGTGCATCTGTAAAAAAAAACTAAAACCAACTAAAAACTCTATATTCTTATTCTGTGTGATATGTGGTCTGAATTTTGGGCCTAATTTTACAAGACGGTCAAAATGATTGCCTAGTTTGAATCCTTTAGAATGGCTCCTATCAGAGCAGAGAGATGTGTTGGTTCTGCAATCCAAAGAGTGAAGATTCATGAGGAAGGGCTAATAAAGCTGTGCTGATGGACTGGTTTAAATGTGAGGAACGAAGTGCATATGTCGAGGTACTATCACCCGTATGTATGATGATTATCATGCACCCTTTTTGTAAATAGCACATATGTTTTGGTATCAAAGGTTTAACATATTGGTTTTCCTCTCAGACCAGGATATGTTCATTCGTGATTTTCCTTCTTCCATACAGATCACCTCACCATCTGGGACCCGTCGTACGTAATCCAGGATCAGAAGGTAAAATATCCTGTAGAGAGATTATTTGTAACTATTTGAAACTTAATGTGAGTTCACACTAAATGTGAGCTCATTTACAGAGCTGTGTGTAGCCTGACTACATGATATCGATGTAGTTTAGCCATTTGATTCAGGCATGTAGGGCATTGGACAGGTCTTAAAGTTACAGGACATCGGCCCTTGAGGATTCGAGTTTGAAATTGTCTGTTTGTATGAACAGGATGAAGGAAAAGTATGCAGGGTTTCTACATACTGAAGCAAAATTTAACCACTTCAAGTCTAACGGGCTACACATAGCTACTGAGTGCATTTGAGATGTTGGGTATTTATTTGCAGAATTAAAAACAATACATGTTGAACCATGCATCTTGAAATACCCTCAAGCATTTAGCATGCTGAAGTGAGTGTAACTTCATTAGTGCAGACAGAGCGTCTGCATAGCAATCATTTTGTTTTTGCTCTTAGATCTAAGCAGTGACACAAAGTTCTTAGCAGTGTAGACTTTTGTGATACTTATGCCTTTGTCTACATAGCTGGAAATACATTTTTTTTTTGCAATAGTATAATACATGTTATAAGGGAGATGTTTGCATACTTTCCCTCAATGTTTGGCAAAAATACTGTTCAAGCTGGATGAACTTGGTCAAATGTTTTGGATTTCCTAAAAAAAAACTTTTCACAATAGTTTGCTTTTTTTCCCTCATTCCTGCTCATAGAACTGGTTGAGGTTTGCCGGCTGCCTTTATCGACCACAAGCCACTTTGTAACCTATTAAGCAGGATGATTATGATCTTTGTCCATTTGAAGTATAGATCTGTTTCCAACCTTTAACTTAAAGGTGGATGTCATGATATGTTGACTCAACATTTAGGCTTGTTACTCCTCATCAAATCTATTTTTGTGAACTGTACCAGTCAGTCGGTTATGGCAAAACACAATCACAGTAATAAAGTATCCCTATAGTTATCCCTAGAGGTGTAAAGTAGCAAAGTACAAATAATTTGTTACCTTAATTAAGTACAAATTTGTTATATCTATACTTTACTGGAGTAATTATTTTTAGACATCTTTTGTTGTTGTTTAAGCTCATTTTCCTTGTGGTCTGTTGGTATATAAAAAAAAAAAAAATAGCATCAAAATATATTTTTTCAGCCAGACAATGAATTTCCTTGTGACTGCACCACCTTGTTGTTCACTACATACCAAAATAAATTGTTTTTCAGGATGAAGATGATGCAAATTTAAATTTGACACTGTTGCCATCATAAAACTAAGAAACTTAAGTATAAGGATGTTATTCTACAGAATTGTAGAAAAATGTAGTGCATTAACCCATATAAGGTTCTGCAATTTTTTTTCCTGCATTACTTTTATACTTTAAGAAGTTTTGAAAATGGTACTTTTTCAAACTTTTTTTACTTGAGTAAAAAGCTTAAGTTGATCTTCTAACTTCCACAAAAGTGTTTTTAAACAGAAGGATTCATTCATCCACTTAAATAATAAATATTAATACCTTTGACACCTCTGGTTATCCCTAATGAGCAAGTTTCTTCCTTTTTCCCATCAAATGTGGAAAAAAGGTAATTTTGCGTGAACACCTTTATTTTGATTTCATTGAACCACAAAACTTGTCTTCATAGATTAGGAGATTTTTCCCCTGAATGCATTTGAGAACTAAAATGAGGCTTTTTTGTTGCTTTTGAAGTAATAGCATCTTTCAGGCTGATAGACCACTTCTACAGGGGAACTGACCCCCTGTTGTCCCATGTGTAGAACCGTCCATGCCTTCCAGTCATTGTCAATACAGAAGTTGTTTAACCTAAAAAATTGTGAGAAAATGATTGTGGTAACTTTTTTTGGTATTCAGAAAATAGAATTAATTGAACTTTTAATATTAAACATTTAGTTCAACTAAATATCAAAAATTGAGAATTTTATATACATGCATTATATATATTTCTTGTCATATTGCCTTAAAGTTAATGTGCAGCCACTCAGTGATCATTCAGAGCAGTCATGACACTGATTCTGTTTCAGCTGGAGGTTTCTTTCTGTTTAAAGGGAGTTTTACTTGTCTATTGTCACTAATTAGTGTGAAGCATTGCCTTCAAGTCGATGCAATCAACTGGTTTTCCTTACATAGAAAACTTTGAATCAGTTTGACTGTATGATCTGGTTGGACTGTAAAGTGCTTTGAGATGACATGTGCTGTGAATTGGCTCTATACAAATAAACTGAATTGAATTGATGTGGGTTTAATACAAACAAAGTGTTTTTTTCGCATCAGAGTCACTGGTTCATACTTTTCGCTACCCTCTGTGTCACAGTAAATGCTGGCTTCTTGCCCTGAAATCTTCCATCTTCTGTTTCCTGCCATTTGATCACCATCTCTCTTCCTCCTTTGAAAGAATTTAAAAGTAAAATGATCCTTGAGCCATACAAATATTATCATCCCTGATGGAAGTGTGCGTGCCTGTGCAGATGAGGTGATGCATATCAATTAGCTATCTATTATTCATGCTGACGACGTAATGAATGAAATGTCGACGTCTTTGTATTTCAGGCGGGTTTATTTGCCTCTCTCTGCCTCTATTGATTCCCAATCATCTTAGTTACTTGATTTGAGTCCAAAATCTAAAATGGGGGTCATTAAAAGGCTTTGGTCCCCATGTTGTTTTACCATAGGAGTTCTAAAAGACAACAGTTTTTAACACACACAGAGATTTGGTTGGAGAGGCTGCATAAACTGAATGAAACCTGATTACTGCTGAGGACCCAGTGATGCCCAATGAATACCTGACAGCTGAATTCAGCTAAACACCACCACCCACTGCTAATTATGGAGCTAGGGCATAATTTATACTAGGAATAATGAGGACAGGCAGTGAAAGCTCTATTAACAGTGTCCTCTAACTGTCCAGGCACATGAACCCACATAAGCGATGAGCTCTGAAAAGTTTTGACGCACTGCTTCCCTCCCGTTTCTTATTATGTGGCCATATTTGGAGCTACAGCAGGTGCTTCAAAGGTATTCACCCCTTGGGTTTTGCCAAAGAGGCTGTGCATTTTGTCAGGCTGATGGGCTCTGCAGCTGAGTGCGGATACAAGTAGTTATGCGGAATATGAGCTTAAAAGCATCTTAGATGAGGCAAAGATGCAATTACAAATATTCTGTGTTGTTCAGTGGATTATATTTGTAACCAGATATTTACATACATCCCATAAAAAGCCACATAACCTTTTTTTTTCCCACCTGATGTCCATTAACTGATCAAACTTTCCCTGTTTTAGGTCAGTAATGAAAGCTTTATACTTATAGTTTAAATGTGTTTTGAAGCACTTAATAGGATAGGGTCTATGTAAAATTTGAGATTATCTATTTTGTTAGCAGGTTAAATAGGGATTTGAGATTATATTCTGGCTTCAGATACAGAAAACTCTGATAGGGTAAATGTATGCTTTCTTGTTAATTCAAGCCAGAAAACACCAAAAGTAAAAATAATACTGGTTCTTAGTGACATTTGTCAGCAGTTTCACATTTTGAAAAGATTGTAGTTTTTTCTTTATATGGTAAGTGCTTTATATCCAGGTTGGTAATATACCTCTACACCAATGTTTTTGCCAGAAACAAGAGAAACAAACTCTGAAAAACCTGAGATGTGGGGCAGAAAATATCAGTTTACTCAAACTTTTTATGAAGAAATGAGACAAATTAACTTTTACCTGATAAACTGTTCTGAGATTGATTTTATTTGTATATAAATGGAGGTAAATATTTTAAATATTTTGGAAAAAACAATCAGAACAGGTTACTGGATCTAGTATCTAACCGTATTGCTATAAAATGGGTGTAAATTTGTTCATTTAAAAGTTTACCAAGTCTTCTTACTTAAAAAAAGCAATCTGTTACTCTATATAGGCAGCTTTGTCTGAAATGACTTTATCAGGGGTAAATAATCCTAACCCACCAATCCTAAAATAAAATAAAAATCTTAACGTGTATTACTTGTTCTGATTTAATGCACACAGTGCTTTATTGTATATTTTAGATCAAATTAATTAAATTCTGTTGCATTTTTTAAACTTTTTTTGGGGGTATTTAACTTAAGTGAAACCCCCTTTTCTTCATAATATAAAATCACATTTAAAATTAAAGACATAAACTATTTGACCCATAGAAAGTAGCCATTGATCAACGCAGAAGGCTCAAATATTGGCATTAAATGAAAATAAAAAGGCTTCACTTCCAGCAGGTCTCCACTTCCTCCTTTACTGTGCAGAGCAGAAACTGGGAAGTGAAGTGAAAGTGTAATTTGGGCTTTATTTTATGCGAGGTTTCATGCTAACTCTGGAGAGATCTGAGATTTATCTGTTAATACCACAAGATGAAGCCATTGTTTATCCTAAAGCTCAAAGACAGCCTGGATGAGATCAAATAAAAATCTGTTTTCTTTTTTCCTTTCCATTCTCTTTAGTCTTTCTGTCTTCCATCTTTTTTTCCCATCTCTTTTCTCTCCATACCTAAAATATGTGGAGCATGAGGACTAATGATCAGATTCTCAGTTACTTCCCACCCTTTCTTTGCCTGCAGCGTCATCCAAAATTAGCACACGTGCACACAAACACATGCATGAACACGCGCCTCACATACGCATGCGCACACAGGCATACAGACAAACGTACACAGGAGAGAAGGGGCGGGGCTGCGACAGAGCAATGCAAAAGAAATGTGGTATTTTTTCTATTTTATTTCCTTTTTTCTGGAAAGAAAGTTTAGAAAATATGGATTTGGTTAAAAAAACAACAACAAAAAAGCAGCTTTATCTCTTGTGAAAACTGATTACCTCTAGAAGCTCATTATGTTTTCGGAGCTGCAGCTCCCTCTGCTGGATAGTAGAGGAAATGCATTTCTCTGCACCAGCTGTTAATACACCTGCTAATCTGCTGGTCTTTCTGTTGGAAAAGGTGTTAGTATTCATATATGTGAAAGCTAAGGTAAAACATAAACATTACATTAAATTGTATCTATAATTACGTGAATGTGCAAATAAATGTTTAAATTAATATATAAATGTATATTAGTTAAAGATAGATTATTGTTTTCAGCATTTATTCAGATATTACTTATTCCATGTACTACAGTGAATCGATAAATTATTGAAGTCCGAATCTTAACATTTAACTGGATGGTTAAGCTGCAGACTGATTGGTCTTTCTACAACTTCTAAAGGTAAGTCTAAAAATTTTAATCCTTTAAGAGCATTAATAAAGAATCAATGAATTTCTAAGCAACATAAATACTTCAACACATAATTTCAGCTCATAAAACATTCAACTAGCGGCTTTGATGCTGAATCATTAGTTAAATATACGTAAAATAATCAGTTTGAGCAGGATTTTTATTTGAATGATCAATTTAAGCAGAAACAAAGAAACGAGAATTAAAGAAATGTTTTTTCTCCCTCCTAACAAATCTACGCTAGCAGCTGAATTAACTACTGCACACAGAAGCAGACAGAGATGTAAACAACTTTTATTAGGCGCCACTTGTGGTACAATCTTAAGCGTAAACATATTGTTTTGGAAAAATCAAAAGTCACTGAACCAGCATTAAATAAAACAGCTGATGTTAGTTAGTTTGGGTTTCTGTACAATCATAGAAAAAAAATAGTTTTGGTTGAATTATTTGGCAACAACTTTGACAGGCTGGTGACTAAAAAAAACAAAACAATGAGCCAAACGGATGCGGTGTGCATCCACATTAATGATATTTTCTTTGTAACCAAACATTATCCAGTCGTTAGCTTGTGAAGCTTCATGCAAATCTGGCACCAGGAATCGGGTCATCTTGGTACTTGGCACGTTTATCTACGTTCTTTACAGAGAATCTGTAAAATTCTTAAATCATTCTTTGTCACAAATTTCATCTCTCAAATGTTACAGTCCATCTATGTACACTATTTACAGGATATCTGTGTGCACCTCCCTTTTTTTTTTTTACCTCATTGCTCACAGTGTGCAGTCGCATGATCAACAAGTATCTGGTGAAACTGTCTGAGGCGAGAAAATAAAAACAGACCAGACATCAAGATCATGACAGAGTAAGTAAAATGCATAAACATAAAATATAAATGAAGAACACTTTAAAATTGTCTTTTAAAAGGAGGATAAATATCTTTAAAATACACTTCCCTGTCATTAAAAAGCATTCAGAGACATGCCTTTAAATGGGAAAAGGAACTGCCATATCTGGATGAATATGGATGATGATGCTGGAGCAGCACAGCATTATGCAAACAAATTATCTTTACAAAAAAAAAAACCTTCTCATTAAAACATTTCAAACTTTAGTGTTATTACCTGATGTAAAATGAGAGATTGAACATTCATATTTTATCCATATACACAAAATTTTATTTTCTTTTTTGTTTGGGAGGTTAGGATAAAGGGGGGGGGAAGGAAAACTGGCTTTGGGGGAAAAAAAGAAAATGTAGGATGAGGACACAGCATGATTCCTGAAAAATTCAAAAAAATGAAATTTCTTACTTTTATTTTAGCCTTTTTTCCTATTTCAGGTGTCAGCAGAATGTTATTGTGTTAATCGATTTTCTTTAAATAATCTTTGTGAACCTTTGAAGATTAGCTGCAGCTATCGTGTGTTTTTACATCCAAGCCAAACCTTTAATAGGTCATCAATTACATGTGGAGATGTAGAAATGGGTTATACGTAAAAAAAAAAGTATTTTTTTCCCCCAGTGTTTTATTGTCATTACACTCTCACAAGTACAGTGCAACAAAATTCACTTCCTGCTTTTAACCCGTCCCCTTGGGGAGCAAAGGGCTGCCATTTGCAGCTCCCAGGGAGCAGAGTGTGGGTTAAGAGTCTTGCTCAGGGATCCAGAGTGGCAGACTGTGGGAGTGGGTTTCAAACTCCCAATCTCAGGATTCCAAGCCCAATGCCATAACCACTAGGCCACCACTCCTTAACTCCCCTTCTGCTACACTGCTCTAATGAAACAGGAGTAATAAACCTGATGAGACCTGGAGCAGAAATGACAAGGTCTGCCTAAAAGCTGGCACAATTTGATCCTTTTTTCTTTTCATTTTTGCCTCAAACTGTTTCTAAATTTATAGGAAAACTGAAAGCTCAGTCTTTAAAATCTAAGGGTTTAAAAAATAAAGCTACCCAACACCATCTTTTTGACTTACTGTTCCTCCTTTCCAATAAAAATGATCCTTCTTCAATTCAAACTTCAGACTCCGCGATAACTGATTTCATCCCGGTGGCTGTTCCATATGGAAGAGTGTCCCTCATTAGCAATCATTGTAGCAGCCTTGTTTTTACTTTTTTAATGTTTTTTATGTTTGTCAATTTTAGGAATGGGAAAAAAATCCCTATTATAAGCAAACAGCCTTAAAGCAACTTTAGGTAAAAATCACAAAAATAGGTCTTTTTTTTTTTTTTATTAAGCATCATTTTTATTCAGGGAGGCACAGATCATTTTTAATATCTTCTTCTCTAAAGGATATTTGACATTTATTTTGGCAGTTCAGGGTCATGTTTAAGAAAGACTGCTCCCTTTGTCATATGTTTGCATCCATCCTCTTTTTCTTTCTGGCTTTAAAATAAAAATCTGTTTTTTTTTTTATTATTTATTTCTAACTAATAAATTCCAAACCGTAGGATTTTCAGTCAGTTTCATGAGGAGGATTCCTTCTCCTTTCCATATTCTTTCCTGATCAAAAGAGACTTTTCATGTCCTAAAACGTCATGTTTCACCAAAAATAACTACAGACACCTTCAAACCGGGTGGTTCAGAGAGGCCTGGGGAAACATGGTGCTCCCACAACAGCAGGACGCACACGCCGTAATGAGGTCAGCTCCCACACGGCTGCAAACCGCTCTTCAAACAGATATTGTAGCACGTATCCACTGAGGCTAGTTTCTGAGGGATCAACTTTAAAGTTTACAAAACGGGGATTTGAAAAAGCAAAAGCAGAAACACGTTGTCATATTTAGTGCATTTTATATTGTAGCTTTACATTCAGGCATTTCTTTTTTTTTTTGGCACAGTTCATCCCACATTTTAACGCTGATGATATCCACATTATCACAAACATTTAAGAGAAACAAAAACAGGTTTATGTTCTACCCTGTCTCAAAAACACAGTGGTTTGTTTACTTCAGTCAGAAGATAAGAAATCCAAAAGATGGATGGTTGAAAGTGATGCGTTATTTTAAGGTAGATCAGTCACGCTTTGAGCCTTTTTTTTTTACCCCTCATAAATCTACCTGCAGCACTGATATAAAGGGATTAATTTCAAGGAGAGATCCAGGAGGAAAATGTTGCACAGTGAAAGAGAAAATAGAACCGGAAATAAAAAGATGCACATTTAAATTCAAAATGTTCAAGCTAAAGGATTAGTTACGCGTATCTCAGACTTATTAAATAGATTTGGCACCAAAAAGGTGTAAAACAGCAGTGATTTAATACTGAAGCACATATAGAACTATCCACATTTATTTGTGTCCCTGGTTTGTGTTCAAAGCCTTGAAATCAATACTTTTACTGCTGAGCATTTCTTGAAGAATCTGAAAAGTCATAAAAATCCACAGATAAAATTACTGAAGTTTAAAATATTTGGTCTTATTTTCTACACATATTTTCTTTGTTTCATGCTAGGAACAAAAAGATCAGCGAAAATAAATTTGAACAAATTCCTTAGGTTTACATTTTGATTGTAAAAGATTCTGTTTTCTGTCAGCATTTAGATATATCCTTTTTAGTTTCATAAAAACCTAAAACCAGTTAAGTTTGAAGATTTTCTCCCTCCTTTAATATCCTACATCTGTGCTGATGGATAAACCGGCCTAATGATTTTTCTTAAGTTTGCAATAATTTCCCTGATTATTATTATTCCCTGGCAAGTTTAAGTGAGCAGATGTTTTGACTTTTGAAGGCCAAAAAAAAAGAAAAATTTTCTTAATTTCGAGGAGTTGTTTAGAGTAACTAGTTTGTGAATTTCTATATATAACTTTGCTAAAGTCACAGGTTATTAAAAACAAGTTTTTGTTCAAAAAATTATTCTTAGGCATATCTATAACTTCTTAGATATCTTTTTTTCTGCCACTGCTGAAAACAATACGCTGAAATTAAAGGTTTATTCTACAATTTTCCTCTATGACAGTAAGACAAAGCTGGATTTATCACAAGGCTTCTTAGACACACAGAGACATGAATCTACTTCTTCTTCATCTTCTTAATCCTTCTGCAGGTTAGAGTTTGCTCAGCTACAACAACTGCTGGGTAAAAAACTGCATGCGACTGTTTCCACATGTACAAACTTTTCTGGGGGTTTCCTTTTCGCTTTAAAATGGATCACTTTTTAGATTCTCTGCAGAGATAAATATCTGAATTGATTATTCCCCTTTTATCATGGTTTACACTAACGATATAGCTTTAATGGAAAAAAAACCCTCCCTTTTACAAGATAGTTAAAAACCTGTATTTCTTACATTTTCCTTTTTTTCCTGATAAAACCTCTCAAACCTGCAAGAATACATTTAAATAAATAATATTCAGAATGACACTAACATGCTAACAGCAAAAATCACTGATCCAGCATGAATAGATCCTGTTAGGAATGATTATTATGATTAAACTGCCTGGAGTGGAAATATAATTTTCTTTATGCTGATATGAACTATATAATAATGTCAGCGCCTTTGCTTTAATCATTTATTATCATACAATTTGGGGAAATGACGCTCTAAAGTTGCTCAAAATATAACTTTTTTCTTTTTTTTCTTAATGAGTAAGCGAATAAATCCTTTCTTAAATTGAGGCCCCCCCTCCCGCTTTAACCTTGTCTCTGGGTCATCATTAATAACAAGTCAGACTTGTAGAGAAACTCGGCTTCGCTCCTTGCAGTGAAACATGACTTGCCTTTCTGCCTTACAAATGTCAGACAATCTGTTGGTCCTCATGCAGGCAGTAATTCCACTGAGTGATTCTCAAAGGTCATCCATGTTAGCCTCGGCCGGCCGGCTGCTGTGGGGCGGGCGGGGGGGTGCTCCGGCTCTTTCCCTCTTTGAAACTTCATCATGATGCTACAACTTTAAATGCTTACTTCTGCTGCACATAAATACAGTGTTAAAGTCTATGTGTGTGAGTTTTAGTGTATGCAGACATTCAGTACCCTGTAGCATTGAAAGGTGCGTGTGGGGGGGGGCATGCTCCTGCTGCTGTAGGGTTGAAGCTGTATGTGGCGTACGCCACCGAGGAGCCCACCATTAAACCCGTCATGTAGGACACCGTCATCGTATTTCCTGCAGGAAGATGGAGAAACAGAACAGGAAATTAGTGAGCAGCCATTCCAGGAGAGGAAAGGAGCTTAGATCCAAAATGTTACTGACTCAGCTGGATAATTATAGGGTGGTGGGAATAAAAGGAGAGTAGAAAACATTTTCATATGTCTCAATTTTTGCCACTATCTTTTTAATTGATTTATCATCAGGTCTGGTCTTCAAGAGGTTTGTGCTTTTTAAAAGAGGTGTAAATCTGGACCAATTTTACCAGGGGGGCAACTTAGGGCCAGTGTCTTTTCATGGATTCACAGAGCAAAAGAATAAAACAAAAAACAGCATAATGGTTAATAATTTCAAATAAAATCACCCAATAAAGCCACTCATGGATCTGGAGACTTGGCTCTAATAGATAAAGATTTTTGTCTTTTCTACAGGCATCTTTAAATCCTTGTTAAAGTAAAATTGTAAATATATATTTATTCAATAGACCAATCAGTTACAGTTTCTATGACAATCATATAAAACTGGTTTGGTAATGTGTCTTTAGTAGAGGGGCCAAACTGCGGCCAGTTCCATAGGGGCAATGGCCCCTGCTGGCCCCTATCTAGAACCACCCATGTGCAAACCTGTTTGTTCAGGCAGAGCAGATATTCAAAGAAGGTGCAAAGTGATTTCTGCTTCTAATCAAGCAGATAGTTTGTTCCCTTCATCAGTATGACAATCATACTCTAATCCAGGGGTCTTCAATGTTTTCCAGGCCAAGGAGCCCAAAACTGATGGTGAGATGGAGCGGGGACCCCCTAATTATATATATTGTATGAAATTGTGTTATATCAAACTGGTCCTATAGTCACTCTATTACAGAAGGTGTAATGCAATGAACGTAATTTCGCCCTGGGATTATTAAAGTATTTCTGATTCCTCGTTGATGGGACAGGTGTTTTAAATAAAACGGTGCTTGAAAAAGCTCCTGTATGTCACTGACTGCATTGAAGATTGAAATACATCTTCTGCCTCCATTATCTGTTTACTACAGTGTGTTGAATTCATGTTAATGTGTATTTAAAGACATTTCAATTAATGGAAAAATTTGCACGGGGAATATGGAAAAAAAAAGTGTAATCAACCAAAAACTTTCATGACCCCCATTAAGTACCTCCGCGGCCCCCCTGTTGAAGACCTCCGCTCTAATCACCAAACCAATCAAGTTGAAGAGGATATACAAATGTAAACAATTATCTCCTCAAAAGTGATTTTTCCAAAATGGAAACTAAACTGCAGTCTCAGTTTGTGCATCTTTTCTTTTAGCACTTCTGCAAGTTAGATGCAAACTTGTGCAAAAAAAAAAAAATCTGTGGTCATTATTGCCACAAAGAAGATGTTCTGGACATGAAAACATATTTGGACTGTCAGAAATAGCAATAGTAGAATAATATCCATAAAGAGAAAAATGTCAACAGGTTGGCAGAAATAAATGCAGCAAGACAGCAGATAATATTTTCACAATTAAAATTGTGTCATGTTCCATCCATCCATTTTCTGACATGCTTAATCCCAAGCAGGGTCACAAGGGGGGGCTGGTGCCTATCTCCAGCTGTCTACGGGCGAGAGGCGGGGTACACCCTGGACAGGTCACCAGTCCATCGTAGGGCAACATAGAGACACACAACCATTCATACACACCTTAGGAGAAGCCAATTAACCTAACAGTCATGTTTTTGGACTGTGGGAGGAAGCCGGAGTACCCGGAGAGAACCCACGCATGCTCAGGGAGAACATGCAAACTCCAAGCAGAAAGACCCTGGGCCGGGAATTGAACACAGAACCTTCTTGCTACCCACTCCACAACTGAGCAGCCCAATTGTATCATGTTTATAAACAAAAAGTAGAATATCACAATAGCCTGCAAAGACACATTTTGATGATGGTTCTTGTTTTCTTTAACTTTAGTTGGTAGCACTGTGAGATATGCTATGACTTGCACTGTCAATATTATTTGTAATAATTATTACTCTACATGGCTTAGAACCTCATCTTTCTTTTATGAAGGCTCTGAAGCTGCCAGTAGAACAGCCAATCAGTCTTAACATTTGTGCAGCTATCTTTTTAGATCGCGGCAACACACCCACTTACTAAAGATTGTTGTACATGAAATTTAGTTCCTTTTATTTGGGATCGATCAGGCCCATGTAGAGAACAACCTCAAGCTTTTAATTAAGTTTTTTTGCTGAACAAAGCAGGAATTCAAGGATTTTTTCCCATTAAACAATAATGATGCTGCTGCTACATGAATCACGATTTAATGAAAGGAACTGATGGAGAGGACCCATGTTCCTTCCACTTAATGCTTTATGTGAGCTTTATAAAAAAAATAAAAGATTTCTAGTTCAGGTGAGTTTTAAGTGAGTAATGAGTAGAAGGAGACGTTGGTGTTCCATATTTTAAAGGAAAGCATAAATCTAGACAACCTTTAGTATTTATGGGATGGACAGATCGGGGATTCACATTTTCCCATGAGGACAGTTTGCAAGGTCAAGATCTCCAGTCTGTATCACCTGAACATAATATAATAATCTAATATAATCCAAAATCAAACAATTCTAGTGATTTAACTGATTTGGAGATACTGTCACAACACAACGGGAAGTTTTTGTAAATTAATGAACATCAAACTTATTGCTTTCCTTCATGCCACCCTGAGGTTCAGCAGACATTTAAATAGAGACTGACTTCAAAACTTTTAGTTCAGAAAAAAACTAACAGAAAATCACATTTAGAGGGGATTTTATGAAGGGTCTGATAAATTTAGAGAATTATTGGCAGAAAGAGTGGAAAACATTGACAGCTTAATAACTGGGATGCCTCAGAGACTCCTTATAAAGACATAAAACCATAAACATAAATGATCTGTACTATTCAAATAACATTAAACTTAACACATCTTTTAATGGCGTTTCAGACGGATAATGAGAACAAATAGACATGTACGACTGTTCCTGTAAAGACGGTTGAAATCATATCCTGTTTAGACAGGAAGGGGAAGTTATTTTCTTCATTAGCCCATCAAGTCAACGCTTTAAATGCTGGACTGTTTGCTTTGCTTTGAGTTTTTTTTAAACGAAAAAACAGTTAAAAACCCATCAGTCCTTTTATCTCCTGATGCAGAAGCGGTACCGCTCCATTTTATCTCAGAGATTACTCACAAATCCATATCAGGCAGGCAAAAAAATGCTTCAGGCATTATTATGGGCAATAACAATCTGTCATGTTATCCTCTGAAAGAACATTAAATAAGAAGACGTGAGAGACTGAACGAGCTGGAAGAGCAGTGCGCAGCTCTAACTGCTCTGGCTAAGGACTGTTAGCCAGTAAATTTGTTTATAATCGCCTCAATCAGTCCTATTCTGAGGGAAAACAAGCAGAGTAATGATCCTCTGGTCATTCATGGTAGATCTGTAGTCATTAAAGACAGAGATTAATAGCATAATCTAAATATCACCACCGCGACTAAAGACCCAAAATGCCTCTTGTTTAAATTAGTGGGTTTTGCAAAAAACAAAGTCTTTAAATTAAGAAAGAATAATCTAAAGACACTTCAGAAACTCAATGATCTGCTTAGCGCCTCTAAGTCAGCTCAATCTTCTTGTTGTTGCAGTAAATACATGAATCGCTGCATCCCTCATGTGTTTGCAGCATTGATGTTTTGTTAAAAATAAACTTGCCGAACTTTGGCTGCTGTATCTGGTCATTCTGCTGTTATCTTCATGGCAGGAAGCCATTTATTTTCCTTCTACATCAGTGCTGTCTTCAGCTGTAGGTAACCTTAGGCACATTTTGGACTATTTCCAATGCCATTTTAGTTAATTTCTTGGAAAACCAGTGCGTGCACTGTTTAATTGATGTCAAAATCCTATTATTATATGATTAGTTTTTTTGCAAACAAAAAAGATGCATAATGGCCTTAAACTGTAACCCTACTTTAAGGTTGAGCACAATAATGCAACCGGATTTTTGTAAAAAAAAAAAAAAAAACAACAACAACAACAAAACAATCCCTCTCTTATTGAATATTTTTTAAGAACAAGATACATCTCATATCAATGATAAAAAAAGAGGTATTTATATTTTTTAATTGGGGTGTGAACACTTATTTAGTTGCACTGATAGGTAAGTAACAGCAGTTTATCACATAGCTTAAAGTACAAAAGTGTAGAAAAAAAAATTAAAGTCAAATTAAATTCAGAAAAGCTTTTAAAATATTTACTGGTTGTGCACTATTGCAAAAAAGATAAAATAACCTTACCTTTACTTCCTTATCAATAAATCAAGCTAACACAATAAGGATTTTAAAGGTTTGGATTGGAGCATGCATCTATGCAGGTGTGCAAAACGAATTTTCATTTTAGAAAAACACAGTGAGCAGCAGCTCACACAAACCGAAACATGACACTTTGTGACATTTCTGTTTCCTTTTCTTAGATGGTTTTCTTTCTTTCTGCTGTTGCGAAACAAGTTTTTGTCCTGATCTTGGTGTTGATGACTGGCTTAATTTCTATTTTCATTCACCTGTCTAACAGTTTCACTTTACTGCTCATCTCATATACCTGCTACTGCCTCTATTAAAGCTGCCTGCTACCAGTCATCAGGGCCAGATATTTCTCTCGAGCCAGTGGGAAGCAGCGTTACCTTAGCGTTTCTGATTTCCTGTTCTGCCTCTCAATCAGTGAACCCTCCTGTACCCGTCTGATTTGTTTTTACCTGCCTGCTTCCAGTTATCAGGACAGATAATTCTGGAGCCTTTGATGTGAGAGTGTTTTAGTGTAACTGATCCTGACCCGTTTTGCTTTTGGACCTCTGAGTCTGCCTGTCCCAGTTCTGATCTGTGTGCCTGAATCTGTCTTTGGACTCCTGCTGGATTCTTCTTGTGAACTGAACCTGGATCTGCCTCCTGACTTGAACCTGGTTTATCCTGCCTTCCATCATCTGCTTGGGTCTGATCTGCTGCCAGTTCTGCAGCCTTCAAGGCTTCAGCATCTGGAACTCTCTGTCAGCGTCCACTGTGTCTTATCAGCCAACCAGCTGGAATCAACCTCGTTCTCTGGGCACGGACTGAACTGTAAAACCAGGTTAGAGACTCATGCATTTATGATCATCCTCCATCAGATTATCATGTTCACTAACCTGTGTTTCTCTCCTGTAGAGGTTCCTGAATTTGACACCCTAGCCGCTGCTACTTCAAATCCGCGGATCCCGTTTTAAATAAATGCTTTTTGAATAATACCACTGTCTGTCTTGCCTTGAATACTGGGTCCTCTTTTCTGAGTCATGACAGTTTTAGTGCTGTTGTAAATTCATATCTAATCTGATCTTGAAGATTTTTGGTTTACACTGCTTTAAGATGGTGTATTAGCACAGTAACACTCACCTGCCAGCTCCCTCTGCTCAGGGGGCACTTTCCCTGCAGCCTGGATCATCGGGACAGACCCAAAGTAGCCATTGGTGACTCCCATGAGGAGGGAGAAGAGACACGGCCAGGCAGGGTGGGACAGCATGGGCGCACCCACCGGGTACACGCACAGGACAAACAGAGGGATGAAGACCACCCTCAGACAGGAGAAGAAGAGCAGGCGGCCCCCAGACCAGTCATAGGGAAGTGCCGCAAGTATCTAAGGAGAAAAGGCATTTGATAAAAGGACATTAAATCACGTTTCTGACAATATAAGCTACTGGTCTTCTGCCGACCCTCACATAATCCCAGGAGAAAGCCGAGTAAAACTATTCTGTTTGGTCAATACTGCATCATTAAGGGTTATCTGCTGTTGTATTTGTAGCGTACACAATGCTGCAAATTTTTTTGTGTTTTATATATATCCCGATTTACACTCATTTTTGAAATGCCCGTTATTGTTTGATTTCATAAGACGCTCGCTAACAGTCAGTCCATGCATTTCATGCATCCTCTTCCTCCAGTGGCAGATGAATTAGGAAGTCTAACTGTCTTGCCCAAGTAGCAGGTCAGGATAATCTTTGGATGCAACATGTTTCTCTTCTCTACCACAACAAAAGCACTTGAATATAAAGTTTCCACTTTACAAGACTAGAGGATCATTGCAGTGGTTTCCAAACCTTTCTCTCTGGACCCCCTTTGGTATAAAGAAAGGTAGAATTTGACACACTAAGAGAAACTGTCTGCAATAAAAAGACAGTTTTTCCTCTGCATTCTTTGCCCCCCAAAAAATTTATTGCACAGCAAAAAATATGAATACTGTAAAAAAAAAAAGTTATTGTTCTTTTTATCTGTTAGGAAAGATTTACTTTGATGTAGGATATTGGTGCCAATATGATAGTACAGCATCCTAAAGCGATGTTTAGTCATGTTCAGCGACAACATAAGCAGCTAACTAATGCTAACAACTAAGGAACTACAATTACACATCTGAACTTTATTCATCACATTAGGCACTTGTTGCATGTTGAAACAGAGATGTAATTTTAATTTCAAAAGCATGTATTTGTGAGAAGCTGGTGTAGCATAGCAGCTTCACCCATGCTCGTTACTTTTTTTGTTTTTTAGCGCCTGGGTCTTTGTTGGTCCTTTGTTACCCATGGCTGTTTTTGGCAAGCCATGTAGCCTGAAATCAGAATTTTCTGTCCATTCGATTACCGAGTCACTGACTGACTGGCAATCTACCAACTGATAAGGGAGAAGATTGCATCCGTCAATGCACCTGCTGTTACACGCATGTTATCCATGATGACTACATAGAAACGCAAGAAGAAATAGAAAAACAGCCCAATGATCATGAAGTTCTGTTGTCATCTGAGTGAAATTTCAAACCAAAAAAATAAAATAAAATAAAAATATTTTCAAAACAGATGTCTCTTTATGGCTATTTTAAAAAACTTTCCAAGGCTTGGAATATATATTTTTTTCAAATTCACAAACTTTCCAGGATTTTAAAGACCTCTGGGTATCGAGGATCGGTTGGCACTGGTTCTGACCTTCGAATTCTCCTGCAATCGTCCAAATATTTCATTTTCGATTCCTATTTTCTTTATCTTGGCTGCCGACAGGAAAAAGAAGCTGCCTAAGAAGAAGTCTGTTTGCAACCACCTGTTTGTGAAGCAGCATTTGAAAGTTTGCTTAAAGTTAAATAAAGATTTGACCAGTCGGGCTCTGTGAAAGGAAAATTCATAAGCTTATATTAGCGTTCATAGGACTGATATTTATATACTGGTTAAAAATAACTATGTAATGATGTAACGCAAAGTCCATACAAATTTAGATGTTTAAGGAATTAAATTTCATTGGGAAGTTCAGAGTATTTTATTAAGGGCAGAACTTGGTTATCCAGCTCATTCATAACAGGTGAGATTTTATGATTCTTTTTTTTTTTTGGAATTGAGGTTTGAAAGGAACCAGGATGAAAAAGAAGGAATCAGAACCAGAATCTTTCAAATTACCATTAAAGATTTTTACATTTGTTATAGAAAAGTAAAGAAAACATTTAATAAACCAATTTTTAAATGAAAAAAAAGAAAAAGAAAACCTCTAAGTTGAATCAATTGACTAAATGTGTGAGGAGTAGAAGTGATTCTGGCCTTAATATCTATATAATACCATTATAGCTTCATATAGCTGAAAATTTTGCTGACCTTGCCAACAAAGTCGGACATGTTGAAGGTGGCCATGATGAGGATGGGCAGCCATTCCCCTAAGGTGTTGTTCCGTATCTCGGACTCCAGCCCAGGGAAGAGACACAGAGTGATGCTGTAGGTCACGGCTATGGACAGCATGTAGGCCCAGATCACACGTGACACCACGTAACGGTGCAAGATCATGTCTGTTGGGGGGGAGAGACATGCACATATGCACCAGTAATTAAAAATCTGATGACTCACAGTTGAACTCTGATGCTTTCCAATAAATCCCACCAGGGGATTTATTTGTCAGAGGGTAATTGAACGGTGAGAGAAGAAGATTAAAGCAGGGAGTACCGCGGACACCGGGCCAGCTCTTCCTCATCTTGGCTTTCGGGGCATCGAATCTCACATAAGTACCGCCCACAAAGTCTTCCTGGCCTTCTTCAGCAGAGGCGGGCGCCGCGGTCCCTCCGTTTCCCTGAGGAGACACATTTCATCACCACTTTGCTGTTCATTTCTATATCTAAACACTAGAGGTAGCCAGAGGAAGCATGAAATCAGCTTTTAATGGCAGCGCCTATTAGAGAGGACAGCTGCAAATTCAGGATGATGTAGTGATGTCGGAAAGTCTTTTGACTGGAATACAAATTAGCATAAGAGCAGCACACACACTGATATAGACTGTTTTTAAATCTACACACACAGCCACACAGACGGATCCATTAGCTGATTAAAGAGACATGCATGCCAAAAAGCACTAGTTCTCCTTATTATCCCATAATGCAGAGCTTTCGTCTCCCTCGGCAACCTAATAGAGTCACCACTAGAAACAGCCTTGGGACCCAGATCACACACACAGTACAGTGAGACTGGGGGTTGTCTTTTAGATGCACAGATGGATTCAAAGATAGAAAACCTGAAGAATGGCAGCTCTGTTTGCTGTTTTAAGCACAACGACCAAATGAATTCAGCTGCTCCTAACTCATTTTTGCTCTCTTTTTAAATCTTATCATCCTGACTGCTCTTCTGCTCTCTTGCCCTCTCCTCTCACCTTATCGTCTCATTTCCTTTTAGTCATTTTTCTCCACTCTCCCTCTTTTTCTGTATCTTATGCTAATCAGCCCTTTATTCCTGTTGCACAAAGACAATCTAAGCATCATTTTCCTCCTCCCTGTTTTTCCTTCATCAACCCATGTCACGTTCTGTCCTGCATATCACAATCCCAATAAAGCATCTCTCTCTCCCTCTCTCATCCATTTAAAGGTTTGTCTTTCTGAATGGCAGCCAAGGAAAGCAGACCATGAATAAGTGCATTTTTAAAAGAAGCCAAGACTAACTGCCTGAACCTGCTTGTACATTTATAAAACATCTCCCCACAGAAACCGTCAAGAACGTGATGCGATAATTCAGGTACCTGATATCTCTCTCTGAAATATTTAATTTTTGTTACATTTACTGTAAAAACCGTTTGAGCATTTGAAATGTTGCAGGTGAAAACTAAAGAGAGTATCTACTGCTCCACACACTGAGGAAAATTCAACATCCTTTTAACTTTTTCACAATTTGTCTCACATCTATTCGGACTTTTTTGCAATAGACCAACACTAGAAAGGAAATGCTGCTCCAACTGAAATGAATTGCTCCAAATGGTGACAAGAAATTGAATCCTTTTGATGCAACCTAATTTGTTGCGTTTATAAGTTGAAAACTTAAATAAATTAATTTAAGCAAACTTAATTCAATGTTACCAATTGAAGCTGCTATTAAAGTTGGAGCAGCATTTTATTTTAACAGTGAACAAAAAAATTGGTCATAAATGAAAATTGTGATAAAAGGTATGTTTTTTATTTTTATTTTTTTTTTGTTAAAGCAGAAAAAGAATTCTGAAAAGTGTGGAGCATATGTGTATTCAGGCCGCTTTATTGTGAGATCCGTAGATAAAATCCTGTTCTGCATCTGAGCAATTTGGCTTCCTGTCCTGGGTAGCAAAGCTCAGAACATGGAAACATGGTGCAACCCCCCGACCAATCTTTTTAACAAAGAAAAATCGACTGCAGTAAACCATAATGCAATAATATCTATCTATCTATCTATCTATCTATCTATCTATCTATCTATCTATCTATCTATCTATCTATCTATCTATCTATCTATCTATCT
>NW_015152508.1:42602-55451 GCF_000732505.1 Cyprinodon variegatus
CTTACTCAATGCATTTTTAACTTTAAGGATGTATCGCAACTCCTCTTTATTGAAAAACCCCAAAATCTCTGCTATTTCAAAAAGCTGCAGAGAGAGCTCTGATGAAAACTAAAAAGGGAGATCATATTTCTCCAATTTTAGCTTCCTTTTATTGCCTCCCTCTTAAATCCAGGATGAAATTATAAATTCTTCTCAGATTTATAGCCTTTAATAATCCAACTCCATCGTACATCAGATACCTGGTTGTTTAATGGTTCCTAGAACTTCTAAAAGTACAATTGGAGGAAAATCTTATACTTATCCTCTCCAGTTCTGCTTCATTCATGTTTAAGAAGCTACTGCTGTCACTATTTTTACCTTTTTGTTTTTACATAGAAAATAGTTCTGAACCCTTGGTGTGCTCTCTATTAGCAGAATGGTGGATTATCGGTTAGAGCAGAGCTTCTGCATCCTTAGAAGGCAGCAAAGACTTAATGAATAAATTATTTTATTTCAGCTAAATAAGAAAGAAATAACTAAAAAATTACAAATTTATTATGCAAATATAATTTATAGACATGATTTTCTACTTATGCTTAAGTTTAAGTATACATAAATATATACATATTCACATGTGCTTACACACATTTCATTTATATAGTCAATACCAATAACCAATATGACCGCAACTATTGCAAACACATACATACATCTGACTACAGTGACTAGGAGCACTCTTTGAAGTTCACCATCCTTCTTCCATCTCATACATTTTTTAAGAAAACCTGTCTGAGCTACATCAGGGTTTTTAACTGATAAAATCCATGAATCAAATATTTTGTTTATGGTGATTTAATTTTAGGAAAATGTTCGATTTTTCTCATTAATCCACCGCTTCTGTAGCTCAAAGTGACATCAGTTCATCACTTTGTTCTTAGATGTGCCCTCATGACACCAGCTGCCCTCATACCACCAGCTGAAAGCATTCAGTGTGTTATATTTGTGACGATGTATTATTTTATAAGCATATTTCATAGCATGAATTTAGTTTCCCTTGAAATTAAGGTCAACTCCAAGAAGAGATACTTGAATTAAAGGCTAGTTTTTCAAAGCAATATATGTCATTTTCATCATAAAACTTTATTAGAAAAAAAAAATACACTCATTTTTTATTTATCTTTATTTTTCCAGTTTTGTGTTATTTCAATTACTACATTGGAAAAAGTCATTTTTTCTTAAAATAAGTGAAATTGTTCTTGAATTGAGGAGGTAAAAGAGAAATTTTTCCAATGAAACAAGACAATTTACATCTAATATAAGAAAACCAAATTGCATTGTCTTATTTCAAGTGCATATTATCTAAATATCTTATTTTAAGAGTAACAATACTCATTCCTATGGAAAATAATCTCATTTATCTGCTCAAATTAAGGGTAAATGCACTGAATTTGAGAAATGTTTACTTATTTCTAGATTGCTTTTCCAGCGTAATGTGAAATAATCTTTTTCTCTAAAGGGAGGCTGTGTAAACTTTCAAGCACAACTGTAGCATGTTTCTAAAGCTAGGGACTCTACACTATTTTTGCCTGATTTAACTTAGTTTAGATTTAACTTAGAACCAGAACTAAACATGGAGAAGCAACATTTAGTTCCTATGCTCCACTTATCTGTAACAAACTTCCAGAAAACTGTAAAAGTGTGGAAAGCCTGAGTTGCTTTAAATCAAGACTAAAAACACATTTGTTTAGGAATGCCCTCTACTGTTCTAGTTAAACATTTCAACAGAAACATCATTAGTTCAACTTTTTTATTTTCTTTAGTCCAACTGTTTTTAATGTTCTTTTTTGTTTCTGCATTTTTTCCCCTACTTGCTGTGATTCTGTTTTCTTTTCCTATATTTTAATCATGTAAAGCACTTTGCATTGTCTTTGTACTAATTTGTGCTATACAAATAAATTTGCCTTGCCTTGTCTTGCCTATCAGGCAGGTAAAGACCGCCTTAGTATTGCTAAGTCAGCAGGAAGAAGTAGCAAAAGAAAAAAAAAAAAGAAAAACTGTTGGGGAATAATAGGGGTGAGATGGTCTGCATGTGTGTGAGAAGGACTGACCGGACCCAACCTCAGCCGCAGTCCAACAATCTTGTTTTCATTTTTAATGAGGATCTGGACACAGTCAGGTAATTTAAACCATGTAGTGATGTTTGCCAGATTTTGGTGGGGAGGGGGGGTAATGGAAATATTACCTGTCCAGATTTTTTAAACAGTGTATCTTTCATTACTGTCACCTACGGCTATATTTATATCCTCGAACAATCCCCTGTAAGAGCATCCAAAAGAGTTTTCCCAGCTGCTTTTATTTGGTCTAATAGTTCCTGTTTCTGTGATTCCTCAGCTGGATCGCGGGGCCAAGTTGAAACTAACACTCTGGTAGTTGGAAAATGTTGTCTTTTCAAAATCTGTTATGAGCTTTAGTTGCTATGTTGATACTGTGGGCTTTTTGAAATGTCTTTATGCAGAGATTAAACTACGACATCCTGCAGTATTAGATGTGTAAAGATGTGCAGCTGGAGTAAAGTACAGTAAATGAGTAGTATTTTTTTCTTAAAATAAGGGATTTTTTTTTCTTGAATTGAGCAGGTAAGTGAGACACTTTGCCAGTGGAACAAGACAATTTATATTTAAAATAAGAAAAAAACAATTGCTTTGTCTTATTTTAAGTGCATACTATCTAATTATCTTATTTTAGGAGTAAATATACTCATTACATTGGCAAAACATCCTATTTACTTACTCAAATTTGGGTTAAATACACTTAATTTCAGAATTTTTTACTAATTTCTAGTTTTTTTTAGTGGTGTAGGTATTTTTTCTTCCATAGTCATTTTTTCTACTCATTTTGACCACTCTCACATTCTTTAGTTTGTTCTTTTTATTTGCTTCCTTAAAATTAGATTAATTTTTTTTTCCCTCGCTGACTGTTTAGCAATTTTGGAGTCACTTCAAAATTAAGTCCTGGTGCTTTACTAGATAAAGCTAAAATCTGTGTACCTTTAGGAAAAGCCTACCTGTGCATCCAAAGGCGACCACTCCCACTGACACCAGGTTGATGACGTAAGCCTGCTTGTTGGTGAACATTTCCAGCCAGACGTCAAACACGCTGACAAAGATGAGTGGCCCCAGTGCCAAGATGTAACCTGCAGAGGACGGAAAAGGCTGATATGTAAATATATTCCTGCCGTTGTCTGTGATGTGATTGAATTCATTGTGCAATCATCAGCTTTGCTGCAGGTGAGATCCTGTTGCAGAGCTACGAATGTATCAACTCCACAGAAAAGCTCTCAAGCGAACAACACACTTCAAAAGTTTCCCCCTCAAGGCTGCAGGCAGAGCTATTTTAAGTTACAAAGAATAGAGTGGTTAAAGCTCACATGCACCAAGTGGAAATCAGCACAGAGTCACAGAAACTCTCCTCAGAGATATTCTTTCAAAAACTCTTCTTGTTTCATTCTTGCTCAAAGATGTTTTTACTTTTATTTCTGGCACTACGAAGCCTTTACATTCCTTAACTTATCTCCAACACAAATGTATAAAATCATAAGCATAGAATAGTTTATTTTAAAAGCATTTTTAGGCATCACTTTTAAAATGTGTTGAATGTATCAGAGGGAGTTCAGAGCATCTTATATTAATCAACCATTTAGATGCTTTGAGACATTACAGCAACATTGAAAAGATGTAAATAATTATGAAAAAAAATATACAAAAACACTGTGCATGCATAAATGTCTTTGGCATTTCTAAATGCCAGAAGGAGAACGCAAACATGGCGACTTGAACCTACCCACAGTAATCCTGGTGTGCATGCTGAGTCTCTCCACCAGCACATTGTTGAGGATCACAGCCAGCAGAGCAACCACTATATAGGTTAGACTCATGTCAAACACTATGGGTGTTCCTGAAATACAGGAGAAAGATGGAAATGCTGAGGCTGTGGGTGTCCAGGTGGTGTCTTTGAACGTCATGTACATTCATACCCTGAAACTTGCAATGTAGGTAGTCGACATCAGTGATGAAGCTGTTGTAGGGAAGCAGGAAACCCACTCCAGCCAGGAGCATTGCAAAGTAGATGCCATGGTAACGGTCATCAGGGATGGGCTGCTCAAATTCTGAAGAGGGAAATGAAAGGAGTCAAGGGTTAGAAATTAAAACAGTGGGGATATGACACACTGCTATGAATCACTTCAAGAGATTTTCCATCTTTTTTGCAATTCAAAACAGTTAGGTTGGGATAAAAAATGAAAAGATGCATTAACCTGGTTGCGAAATCGGTTTCTTTAGTACTTGATGTTCTCTTTAAAGAAAAATCAACATGAAGTAAAATTCAGTTTCAATTACAATTTCCCTGACTATTAATCATAGTTATAGTTTAAAGCCTTAATACTTTCACAGAGATATTTCACCCAAATCTTAAGATATATGTAAATTTACTACATTAAAAAACATCCATCCATCTCACAACACGCTTATCCCTGTTGGGGTCGTGAGGGGTGCTGGTGCCTATCTCCATCTGTCTACAGGCGAGAGGCGGGGTCCACCCTGGACAGGTCGCCAGTCCATCGCAGGGCAACACAGAGAAAAACAGGACAAACAACCATTCACGCACACACTCACACCTAAGGAGAATTAATACAATTAACCTAACAGTCATGTTTTTGGAGTGTGGGAGGAAGCTGGAGTACCCAGAGAGAACCCACGCATTCTCAGGGAGAACATGCAAACTGCATGCAGAAAGACCCCGGACCAGGAATCGAACCCGGAACTTCAACAAAAACCTTTTCAATAAAATGTACATGATCCATATTAGCATAATAAATGATTTATCTGAAATACATATTTATCGGGTTTATGTATTTAGTACTAATAAAGTATACTAACTCAAAATGTATACTAATGGTTGTATTTATTTAAAATACATAAAATATATTGTTTGATTTGCATAAAGGTAACCTGATTATTGTGCAACTTTATGAACTTTATGTATTTAAAATAAATACAACCATTAGTATTAATTTCTACTACAGTAAGTATTCTTTATTAATTCTAAATAAATAAACTTGACAGTTATGTATTTTTAAAAAATAAGTTCTATTAAATTAATGAAGCATCATATAAGGTTTATTTAATAAGTTGTGTTACAATTATCTAAATAAATGTTCATAGGAATTTTAGATGTTATAAAATTACATAAATCTTAAAATTTAAGTGAAATATTTTTGTGACACTATCCACCTCTCCATGTGCTTCTGTTTATCACACAGCTTGTGGCTCATTTGCAGAGCTCTGAAGAACTTAAGGTAGTTTAGTCATTTGATTAACGTGTGCAAGGCAAGGGACCCATCTAAATGCTGCAGGACACTTGCCCTAGAGGATTTCTGTTAGTAACCGCTGGTTCAATGTATACACCCTGTTATGATCATAAGAAACTTGGAGGAAATAAAAATGGCCTCACAAAAACTGCTCATTACTCTGATCAGAAGGGCTGCCAAGAGACAACCCAGAGGGAGCTGCAGGGATTTCTGCTTAACACTGCTTACATTGGGATATGTTGTGGATCAGAGTTTAGCTCTTTAGTTCAACTCTCAAAAGTTTTTTTTGGCACAGAAACATACATTTTAACAAAATACCCAAGAGAATCTAGCTGCAGCCCTGCACTGTCAGAACCTGTAGTTTATTCAAAGCATTTTAAAGTAAAAGTGAAGAAAAAATAAAAGCTAGTATACCTGAAATATTTTACATTCTCGTGTTTATTTCCTGGGTCTTCATAATAGAAGTATGTTTGTCTATTCATGTGTTTCACAATGTACATTCATATAATCTCTTTCCAGCTCACCTGGATAAGAAAAAAACAACATTATCACGGTTCTTTTATAAAGACATCTTTTATGTATGTTTGCAAGTATTTGCAAGTATCATATATTCTTTATTCTTTTAGTATTGTTTGTGCTATTTTCTTACCTATGCTTTTGGACCACATAGATTTGCCAATGGAGGGTGTTTGATTTCAAATCAACTTCAAGATCAAGATCTGTTTACTCACAATAAATTACTGAATATCTAGATACATCATCAAAATAGCCAAAAACCTTTGTTTTTTTACCTACGACAACAGAATAAAGAGTAGACACAAAACAAACTTTCAAATGTCTGATAAATGTGTCAGAACTGATCAAATTACAGACCGTTCTGCACTGATCCAAAAGGTTCTGGCAAAAAAATATTATTTTCTACAATCATAATGAGTCAAACACGCTAATGAGGAGGAAGGATTCTGCTGCAGCAGATGGAGAAACTGGTGAAGTAAAAGTCTCTGCCCTTCTGACTGCTGAGAAGCAGATTACAGGGGTTGGTTTGTTGACAGAAAACTAGCTGTCAGAGTTGGTTCATTAAAAGACTGTTTTGCAGCAGAATCCTTCTCATGGATAAAGTATGATGTGCAGGGTCTCTATGGAAGTGCTCCTAATCCGTCTCTAATCCTGTAAACTCACTTTAACCAGCTTTGAATTATTTGGAAGGAAGTAGATTTTACAGCAGACTAAGGTGGAAAAGTAGTTCTCACTATGAAGTAACAACAGCTGATCTGCTGATGGTTTTTGTTGATTGTGTAGACAATGTGTAGAGAATGTTCAAATAACATGAAAATAGGAGGCAGCTTGACTCTTGCTCAGTTTTTCTAAAGACGTTTTGACACCTATCCTGGAATCTTTGTTAGTTCACACTAGAGCAAACTGTAATTGGAGCGCTGCACCATGGAGGCCCATCCACCGAAGCCCATTCCAACTCAGATGCAAATTTAAAAAACCGGCCTGTTTTAGAAGGCTTGCGTGATAATAAATGTACAGGTTTCGATTTAAATGGAAAATCAACATCTATTTACAAATTAAACAAAACCGTAACAAAAAAAAACAAATTATAGAGCTAAGTAACGGCCATACAGTTTATGATTGAACTGAAAGAACCTTTCTAAAGCTGAAGAAGAAAAAACTAAAACGGCAAAGATTCAAAACTGAAAAGAAATTTTTAAAGTATATTAAAGAATAATCAATCATTATCATTTATGTTATTAGTTTGACAAAAACAAAAGGGTCACTGTTTCAAAATTTTTTTCAGTTTACATTATTTTTTCTCCAGTTTTAGAAATATTGTTCAGATTCAGTGATGCACGTTGTGGAACTTTTGCTTTACATTTCTGGGTTTGATTCCTGGTCTACGTTTTTTTTGCATGGAGACTGCAGTTTCTCCTCATGCATGCATGGGTTCTCTCATCCGAGCCACACTAATATAAATGTTAGGTCTCTGAATTGTCCTTGGTTGTGAGTGTACATGGTTTTATGTTTCTGTGTGGCCCTGCAACAAACTGATGATCTGTCCAGGGTGTACCCCGCCTTTCGCCCATAGACTGGTGGAAATAGCACCACCATGACCCTGACTGAAAAAGCGAGAGAAGATGGATGGATGTTTAGATTCAAATCTCTCCTTTTCAGTTATTAAAAATACTTTTTGGCTTAAAACCTTTTTTTTCCCCAAATATATATTTAGGAAAATATAATATATTTACGGCATAATTTACAATAATATAAATGTACAGCACTAGTGGCTCATTTTATGGACAGTAGGCTGACAGGAAAGAGAGGGAGTGGACATAAGTCGGATTCGAACCCGGGTCATCTGGGTCAAGGGCTAAGCCCTCTGTACATGGGTCATGTGCTCCAACAACTGCACCACCGAAGCACGCCCATATTTTACTTATTTCCAAAAAGAGTTTTCACTTTAAATAAAATATGTTTTTGAAAAAAAAACTTTTTGGTCTTTATTTAGCCATTTACAGGGGAATGTCATTGCATGCACTATACATGAATGCACTTAAGATTTGGACAAAGTCTGCATGCATCGCCTGATATCACTACATTACAAAAATGCTTATATCAACCAAAATATTGTTATACCGGCACATCAGTCTGTCTCTACTGAAGACCTTTGCATGAGTACTTTCTGTCTGGGTTGGCCGATGTGTTTTACATAAATCCTCCAGTTTGGGTTTTTATATTGAATGTGAACACTTCAACAACATTTGGTGGCAATATTGGCTGTCATCTGCTCTCTTCCTATATCACTTATTCTAATATCAAATGCTCAATGGCAGTATAGAATCAGAAATAAAAAGAATAGTATTTTCTTCATTCTAACTCTATTTAGTCGAGTGATCCGAAGGTTATTAATGTTTCTATTGCAGGGAGATATATACATGTGTATATTTATATCTTGCTGAGCAGAGAAATAAGTCTCCAAAATCTTAAAAGTAACATTTATTTTAAGCTTGATAAATGTTGCTGAAGTGTATTTGAATAGCTACCAAACAAGCAGCAGTGTTCCCACTGGACAGGTTTTATCACACACCACTGCAGATTAATTACCTGACAACCCCTCACACAACCCATAAAAACAAACAGCCATAACCAATTATTTCTGTCTTTTAACTGTGAAACAATAAACACCAGCTGATTTAAACTCTGCTGTGAGACACACAGCAGAGTTTAAATCTTTAAAAACATCTCTACTGGCATTTAATCATAACAACTGATGTATTTGCGTTTAAAGTCAGTCTCTTTCAGAGTGACTAGAGAGCTCTGCATGTAGGAGGCAGTTTGGCTCCTACATGCATCTGGAAAGCATGAAATGTTTCTCAAAATAAGTTTACATATTTATCTCCCTGCATTTATGATGTGTTCATAGAACATTTCCTGCACACGTGCAGATGATGGCTAAAGGGCTAAAAATTAGAATTTAAATATTTTTAAAGATACTAGTTCAATAAAACCATATAAACTAACTTTAGATAGTTTGTCACTAATAGAATGTGCTAATTTAGATTTTAACTTCCTCTCGGAAGCCAAATTTGGAAAACTTCGCACAAAGAGAAAAGACAATTAGGAGAAATGTATTGATACAACTACTTTGTCTTTGGTGCTCAGACCTCGGCAGGAAACATAGCACTTAATTTTGATAGATATGCATGAACAGGAGCAAAGAATAGGGCTGTTGCCCCAGGCCTGAAACTGGTGGAATGGAGTTGGATGAAGTTGGTCAGTCTGTAGACTGCTGGTTAGTGAGATGGTATGCTGAGCTTAATGGGGAGATCCAGTGGACTGCGTGAGCTCATACTAGAGCTTCACTCAGGGACCTGGAAGATGGAAGTCCAGGTTGGATAACACAGGTTAAGAGAACCTCTACATGATGAGCAAGCATTGAGCGACAGTGGAGAGAAAAAACTCCCAGTTGGGAAGAAACCTCTGGCAGAACCAGGCGCAACATGTCGGTCTTCTGCCAGACCGGTTAAGAAGCTAAAGGGAACGCAGTAAGAGTCCGGGAGGATGGTGGAGGAGGGGCTGGAGGTGAGTTGAAACTAGGTTATCTGAATGAAGTCACAGCGCATCCACCGCCTGCACACAGGAGCAACAGGTGCTTATCGGAGGCCTTTTAAGATGCACTTTGAAAGCCGATTGGGTTTTCTTAGAGGTGTGGTTCAAAGCTGATTGGCTGTGTCACAGGTGGATGAAGGAAAGCAATGAGTTTCTTCAGTTGAAGTTCCGCCTAGGCTCCATGTTAGATTTGCCTCTTGGAATCCAAAAAACATGTTCTGCTCCCTCTCTGAAGCTAAAATGCATGTTAAAGTGTTCACTTGTGGAGCAAAACGTGTGCTCAGTGCCCTCTTGGGAACCAAAACACATGTTAAAATGCCCCCTTGGAAGCTGAAACTCATGTTTAATGCCTTCTTAGGGGCCAATATGTGTGCTAAAGTGCCCTCTACAGTGGTGAGTATGTGCTATATGCGCCTTTTTTTGTAAAATTTTCAATGGTAGCTTCCATCTTAATCAGAGGTGTCATCAGCTGTAGTTCCAAACGACAGTGAAGGTAGCCTCTGATGAAGACAAAAGATACCATAAAAATATGCCAGGTTTGTCTTTAGACACATAAACAGCATGTCTGCTAACAGGAGAAAAAGAGAAAGTCTATTCAAAGGTTTTCATACTCCTCTAGTTTACTTACTGATTCCGCTTTTGTGATGAAATCAGTCTAAAATTATTCTTCATAATCCAGCTGCTTTTATTACTTTGGGTAAAACTGGAGCAAAAAATTACACTATAGAACACACGCCTGTTGAAACAAAATAAAACATTTCACGGCATTGCATAGTTTTCTATTGGTTTGAAAAGAAACTAAAGGTGATTATAAAAACCCACAGTAAGCAGAGCTGAGGAAGGAGAAGTAGATGAGTCTGGGAGACACTGTATCCAGGGCCCTGGCTGTGTGTCTGTCTTCACTCATGATCTAATTAAACCGGCCTTTGTGCAACCTTTGTAACCAGGCAACAAGGCAATTATGTGTCAACAGGTCTGCCTGCCTTGCTTTACACAAAACATGTTGCTTTCTCCTTCTCCTCCAACGTTATCTGGACATGTTTATCACACACCTGTTACTGACCCTGAAAACAAACCTGATAAAAAAGCAGCGTCCGATTCTTGATGTTATTTCATACACTAAGAAGGAAATAATTTGTCCTCACTGCAAGAAAATACCTGCAAAGGACAAACTAAATCCATTGTGTGTTTTAATTTTTTTTTAAGTTAATACAAGAGCAAAGTGGATTTAATCCCCAGGAAATGTTCATAATTAAAGCCACATCTAATCAAAGTATAACAGCAGGACCTCCAGCGATGATGTGCTTGTTGAACGCTGTTTTCTCTCCTGTTTTTTCTTTACTATCCTGCTCAGCTAACTCCTACATTAAATCCACTTTGTTCCTCTGCTGTCTTTTTATAAATAGTGCAAAACATGAACACAGAGAAAGAGAGAAAGCAAGAAGTGCTCACCGGGCTCAGATAGAGCCAGCACTCCTCGCTCTGGGGCGTCTTTACTGATCTCCTCCTCCTCCAGCTGATACGAATCGAAGCTGTAGCTCTGCACCACGCCGCTCTCCCTTCCCTCTCTCCAGCCCTCCCTCCCGGGATCCCTCCATCCAGCCATTCCTCGATCCCTCCACCCGTCCCATTCCTCGGGCGTCTGGGCCGGCGTTGGCCTGCGACGCTCCGCTCCCACTGAGCCCATTTCTGTCCTTGAAGAATGCATGAAGACACACAGAAGACTCCTCTGAGCTCAAACTGCTACTCGCACCTTAGAGCCTGCATGTTAAACAAAACCCCAGCGATGCGCCCTTGGAAGAGATGCAGAAGAGCTTCAGATGTTGGAGGATCTGCAGGGGGAAACAACAGGAGAGTGGGGTTAGGATGGGAAAGAAATGGAGAGGCAGGCTGGAACAAATGATCTGTCAGAGCTTTGCTCAAAATAACTTCAATGAGTCGTTAAAACACGGTTTGCTTCTGTGTACGTTGATTTTGCTAAATGAGAAAGTGACAATGGATGGGTGACAGGAGGGGTGGAGAGCTGAAGGAGAACGGTAAAGAAACAGAAAAACAAAGTAGGATAATGATTTGGTTGAACTCAGTTTAAATCACCTCATCTTTGCTGCTTCCAGCTTCTAGATCTGCTTTAAAGCTTTCCTCCGGTTTTATGGAAAGAGGTTAAAGTTTAATTAGACAGACCGTTAAGTTTGAAGTTGTTCCTAAAGAGCCTTGCAAAATTATTCAACCACTTTTAACATTCTTTTTTTTTTTTTACAATACAGCCACAAACTAAAAAGCATTTAAAATTGCTAAATGACTAAAATAGTCACATTTTAAAAGTTTTTGTCAAATAAAATCTAAAAAGTATGACACTATAGACTAGGGCAGCAGTTATCATTTATCTTAAATACCAATAATAGTAATAGTTTTTTCAATTTTAATCACAGAAATAGACCTATTCTTAATCAATTAATACTCCTCAATAAACAAGCAATTGAACTACATCACAGACATTTACCACACATTTTAAATCATTATTAATCGATAAAACATGTATTTTAATGCTTAGAAATGCAATTTTAGGAGTTCTGAATCAAGCATATTTACAGACAAAGAAGCGTTTTCATCATGAATACAAATGTTATTTATTTTCCCTACAGTTTAGGCTCAGTTATTGCTCTGAGAGGGTTTCTCCTTAAACAAATGAAATGTTTTAGAGTCTGTGTATTCCAGTAAGTGATTCTTCCATTAATGATGTGTTCCATCATTTCAGCAATCAGTTAATCACCATTATTCTCACTAATTGCTTCAGACGTACTATTTAGCGTGTGACCTTTCATAGTCAAAAAATAAAAACACTTTTTATGTCTAGACATAAAAGCAAAGAAAAAGAACTTTGTGAAAAATAACTTTTAGACCATCAGAAGGAATGCTTTCTTAGGTGGAACATTTTATTTTTGTTAAAAGGTAAGAAAAACAATGAAAGACACAGTTTGCATCCAACTAAAAGCTCTAAAAAAAAAGGTTATTCTTATGTTGAAATTGAATTTAGAAATTACATCAAAACAGACAACAAAGCCTGCTAAAGCTACCCTGTTGTATTTTTGATAATACATCCGATTTGACCCAAACTTGGCCCCCCTACAGATCAGAACCCCCAGGATGTAGGTTCCTAATGTAGGTCTGACCCACCAAGCAAGTATAGCCTTCATCAGAGAAGCAGCCGAGAGACTCATGGTAGCTTTGGAGGAGGAGACACATGGCGAACAGAGAAAGGGCTCCACATAGAAAACACCATCTGCAATTCAACTTGAATAAACAAATCTACAAGGTGGTGGCAGCATCATGCTGCTGGAAAGATCCACAGATTTGATGCTTTGATGCTTTGTTGTCGTTTTTTTGCCGCGCCGTGA
>NW_015152509.1:0-529 GCF_000732505.1 Cyprinodon variegatus
GACAGAGGATGAGGGATGGCTGAGACAGGGAGGGAGACAAAGGGAGGCAGGTGGAGGGAGCTCTAGGCTCAGATTGACTGAGGTCACTAAAGGTCACATGCTGCCCTCAGCAGCTCCACCTACTGGACAGGAGCCACTCTGCTCCTCTGGGTGAACTCCTTGTTCAGGATGTTGGAGCGACACTACATATTACTGCTTGTTAGATCAGAAATGACTGGCGCAGTGTGTATGTTGCGTTCACTGGGATCATGTAAATTAGCGATTCGACCCACAGCATGCCAATCAGAGGCGAGTCGTTTGACCCGGGTAGACACGCATCAGTGAGCTGTTCCCACTGACATTACAGCCAATTGTTCCCAGGTTTAAACTGGTTTTCTCCCAGTGGGAAAGAGGAATAACCAGAACAGAGCAGGTCTGCAGGATCTTGGTCCTTATTTCACAGAAACACAATGAAATGAAAAAGTTTGGGCAGAAACTGCCTGGAATAAGGAAGCTGAGTTTTAACGAGGTCATTAAAGTTGTAGGGAAA
>NW_015152509.1:1820-4298 GCF_000732505.1 Cyprinodon variegatus
AGTGGTTGTGGAGAGCTGGAGAGGCGCCCCCCCCAGAGCACTGAGTCCAGCGCCGGGAGACCCAAAGCCCCAGGCGCCCAAAGAGACCCCAAGAGTGAAGGCACCAAGAAGGGGCCAGCCCCGGAAATCAGACCCCCACCAAGGGAGGAGGAGAGACAGCCCCGAGGAAGCCCCCCAGCCACCGCCATGCCGGCCCGTGGGGACGAGTCTGCTCCGCTGGCAGCTGGCCACCCCGAAGTAGGGCCGGGCACCGAACACTGGCCCCCCCCACGGCACCAACCGAAACGCCCGGTCCCACAGAGCACTGAAACACGCCCCGCCCCCCGGCACCAAGCCTCGGCGACCGGCCGCAACACCCAACGCGACCGCGCCACCCAGGAAAAACACACAGGCGGCCACAGCCAGGGCCCACGCGCATCCGCCACGAACTCCCCCAAAACGACCCCCAGGCCAAAAGTGCGGCCCCACCCCACCAAGACCAATGCCAACAGCGCGCAACGCAACAGAAACAATACAGAGCAGAAAAGCCGCTTGGCGCCCTACCGCAAGAAGTCTGGTGTGGATGGGCAGCCAGCCCATCCACACCAGCCCCTCAACACCACCCCGCCGGAGCCGCCCAGACCCCCACACATCAGTGGCCTGCAACCGTTGCCCCCCACCGAAAAAAAAAAATATTCCCCTATGCAAGAGGAGAAATGCAAATGGAAAAACCAGAGCCCAAAACAAAACCCAAGACCTGCACCTCACCACTCCGTGCAGCTCTCCTCCTCCCCGAACCGATACCACAAAACCGGCATCGGAAAAAGCATCGCCCAGGAACCTGCATCGAAGCGAAGGCACCAGCCACTGCACCGAAAATCCCCGAACAACACCCAGCCCCACCCCGAAGTGAATCCAGTCCCGCACCCCAGGGATCCGAGGCCCAAGGGGCACCCGACCCCCAGACAGGAGCCCCAGCAAGGCCCCGGCGGAGAGGCCGCCAGGATTGATCCAGCAGCCACCCGGGCATTCACCCCCAGACCCCGAGCTCCACCAGTGCACCGACGAGCCCCGACGCCAACCAGCTGAGGGAGAGCAGGATGGGGGGAATGGGCTCCGCAGTTAGCGGAGACTTGAGATGTATTTGGGAGAGGGTGTAGTTGAGACCCCAACCTGGGAGAGAAAAAAAAACACTCACAATCTCAGTCACGCTATCCCTCCCTAGTGCCCCCACTGGCACAGCAGAAAAAAAAATGCAAACAAACTCACACATAACACTCACATCCAATAATATCAGGACCAAAGACCCGGCCGCACCGGTGGTTGGTCCCGGGACTATCGTATAACCCAACAAGTGAACCTAAAATCCGGATGGGGGGGGAGCAGAGCGGCGACACCGCCACACCAACCCATCTCATTCCTGCTTCGAGCCCGGCCCCCCACCCCGCGCCTGGACCGGACCACACCCAGCAAGAGCCCCCTCTGGGACCGGGGCCCACCCATCCCGCGCAGGCCACCCAACCAGAACCCCCCCCCAAAAAAAGAAAAGAAAACTACTTCAAACAGGCACTTCATGTTCCTCCTTCCAACCTTCTTTGGGGAGAGCAGAGACGACAGCCCCGCCACCGGCAGGCCACGTAGGCCCCGCAGCCGGCCCCAGCGAAAACAACGGTCCAGGTGGCTCACTCTTCCTCCTGACCCCAGACTCCGGGCGGCAGCCGGAGAACGGGTGTGAGAAGACCCCGATCCTACCTGCGCCTGCTCAAATGTGGTGTTGTTGCGTGTTGCTCTCAGATGTAATTAAAACTGGGAGTACCAAGAGGGGGTGTCCAGCACAGTCCACCCCCCCTCCGGGGGATAGGCGGTGCCAGCGCAACCCCCAATTCGACAACCCTGAACCCTCAATGTCTAGATGCGAGAGGGGATGGAGGAGGCCGACCGTGGTGAGGCCCATAAAATAAGCCCCCCCCGGGTGGCCTCGACCCCCACCCCCCCAGAAAATACCCTACATAGATGTTTGTTGTGAAAATGATGTAGATGGAAGTGTCTAAAATGCAAAATAAAATTGGGGTGGGGGACATCATCAGAAGGTGGGGCCCTCAAGTAACGACCCCCTCCCCAAAAACTTACATGTGTGGCAGAGGGATGGAGCAGGCAGAGGGAGGATTTCGGGGATGGGGAGCAAAGGACTGGGGTGCTTACTGCATTCCCAGGGAGCCAGCTACCCCACTGACTCCAATAGGCATCCCCGTTCCCCGAGAGCACCACCGGAGAGGGGGGCCCCACCAGTCTCACCACCGTACCCTGGGGGCCAATCATATATCAACGGTCATCTGTCAATCAAATGTTTTCGGTCATAGCATCTTGATTCATATGTCGCAGCTAATATACGCAACGGTTGAAATCAGAATCCTTTCCTTTCCCATTGAGTTGTGTCCCAGTCTTGTGTATGTAACAAAATTGGTTATCCAGCCCAGAGTTTTCTCCATGGCTAAAAAC
>NW_015152509.1:6292-8081 GCF_000732505.1 Cyprinodon variegatus
AACCTGAGCCACTCTAACTAGAAGCTTTATCAAAAAGGAAAGTTTTAAGCCTAGCCTTAAAAGTAGACAGGGTGTCTGCCTCAAGGACTAAAACTGGTAGCTGGTTCCACAGGAGAGGAGCCTGAGAACTAAAAGATCTACTAGGAACCATTAGTAAAAAAATAAACAAAAAAGTAATGACTTCACATCTTTTAATTTCCCTGTATCCAAAGCCTTCTCCAGATAGGCTGTAGAGGTGGTGTTGAACAAGAATGAACAGGAAAATAAGAACAAAAACTCCAGAATGTGGCTCTAATAGTGATCCTGGAGGTTATTAAAATCTGGGTCCAACCTGAAAGGGATCCATCTGTTACTCTGGAAGGGCTGCTGTCACCTGCTTGGATAAAGTTATTTCTTTTAATTTTGTTCCAGTTCATTTAAAGCTTAGATAAATTTATTTATAATATCTAACTACAATAATACATTTCTGACAGCTCCCATGATATTAAGGTGATCTCAGATCACGCTTCGTGTGATGATATACAGACCTATCAGAGGAGTTCAACCCAAACAGCAGCAATTCCTGTAGTATAGCGTAGCCTGCAGTTCATCCTGTTAGCTTTGTCTTTACTCATCAGTAAACACATGAAATGATCAGCATCATCAAAGACATATTGTCTGTTCTGTCCCTAATGGTGCCAGACCTGCAAACCTCTGTTCATTTGGAAGGTTTGACTTTCATCCAACAGCAGCTTAGCAATGCGGGCTAACAGCAAACGGGGGTTTTATATTCCCATGAGGCTCACACCAAGGGAACGGCTTCTTTAGGAGATTCTTCTCCAGTCTGGCTCTGTAAGTTCTGAAACTCAGAGAAATGTGTTGCAAAAAATATATTTTGCAGCAGTTTGGTTCTGAAATGTCACCCATCATGATTTATCCTTGGTCATTCTGCAGATCTGGGCCTTTTGGGCCTGCCGCCATGGTTTGTCTTCTTCCAGTGTGAACCTCCCCGGGCAGCTTCAGGGAAAAAGAGAGAAATCCTCTGTGCTTTGGTTTTTTTACTGTTCTCAGCTCTGTGGGGGGGGGCAAGGCACACCTTGGTGGGAGGGGTCCTGCGAAGCCAGTTGGCTGATAGGGGGTTGCTGCATCCTCTTCTACAGTGATCATGTTTATGGCTCAACAAATGTTTTTCAGATATCAGGAATACATATTCAGCAAAACTAATACATATCAAAACAGCTTGCCATAGTCTATTGTCACCGTGATAATATTAGACAACTTTTATTGTCATTTTGTATGCACAATGTATACAAAATGAAATTTTGTTTAGCACAGCTTTTCAGACAGTAAATGAACATTTCCATCCTTAAAGTGCAGCAGTGATTAAATCTAAACAGTATTAAAGTTCAGACTTGCTAAGGTCTGAACTTTAATCTGGGTCAGAACTTTAGGATGTTCCAGGATTTCTCCTGGACCTGCTGATCCTCACAGATCTTCTGTTAGAAGAACCTGGATCACATCCTGGATCCACTGGAAGAACCACACAGCTGGACAGGAAGTCAGTATAGATTTATTAGAATAGAACATTTCAACAGCAAGAAGATTGAAAGATCTTTAAATGATAAAACATCAGAAGCAATGAGCAGAAAAATCATTAAAATCATCAATCAGGTTGACAGCTAATCATCAAACATCAGAATCATCAGACAGAATAAAAGTTAAGACCTCAGGCTCTTATTAGCCACCTCAGCTAAGCTAAGCTATGGAAAACTAAGCAAATCAGTAAATAAATCAACAGAATTCATAAACA
>NW_015152509.1:9648-12832 GCF_000732505.1 Cyprinodon variegatus
CAAAGTCAGATTGGATCAAAGATCAAAGATGGATCAACAGACCGATCAGACTGATTCATCAGCCAGCAGAGGAGTCGGATCAACAGAGCTGGTCCTGGTCCTGGTGTCCTCTGGTTGGACCTGGACTGTCCCTGCTGAGGAGACAGAAGACAGTCAGAGAGACAGGAGACAGTCAGAGAGACAGAAGACAGTCAGAGAGACAGAAGACAGTCAGAGAATCAAACCTGTAACTTTCAGATTAACTGTTTTCACTCTCAGCCGTTCTCTCTTTTCTCCCTCCATCCAGACTCTACATCTGTACTCTCCGTTGTCTCTCCATGTTGGTCGTCTCAGAGTCAGGCTGAGGTCTCCAGTTCTCAGTGGGTCTTCATTCATCCTGGTTCTGTCTTTATAGAGCTGCTCCTGTTCTTTAGGCTGATCAGAACCGTTCTGATACACATGGACTATCCACCAGCTGCTGTCCTTCCACTCCACTCTAGCTTCTCCTGGCAGATCAGGTGTTGTCTTGAATGGCAGCAGGACAGACTGCGCCCCCTCCTCCACCTTCACCACACAGCCTGAGAGAAGAACAGAGAGGAAGACGAGCTGTAGAGACATCATCATCATCAGCTCTTCATCATCATCATCATCATCATCATCAGCTCATCATCATCACCATCATCATCAGCTCATCATCATCATCATCATCATCATCATCATCATCATCATCATCACCATCATCATCATCATCATCATCATCACCATCATCATCATCATCATCATCACCATCATCATCATCATCATCATCATCATCATCACCATCATCATCATCATCATCATCATTATCATCATCTCTTCATCATCTTCTAGAAGGATTGTGCAGGAAGCTGAAGGTAAGAAGCAGATGAGAGCAGAAGGTAACAGAAAGGTTCTGCAGATGATCAGAGTCTGGATGCTGCTGACCAGCAGTGTGCAGCTGCTGCTGAACACTAATGTCTGCTGGCAGTGAGGCTGCTGACCAGCAGTGTGCAGCTGCTGCTGAACACTAATGTCTGCTGGCAGTGAGGCTGCTGACCAGCAGTGTGNTATATATATATATATATATATATATATATATATATTGCTGCATGTGCACTATATTCCACATTCTAGGTGTAAAGGCCGGAAGTGTGTTTTTCTTTTAAGAAAAGAGAAAAAGGTAGGAAAGGAAAGTCAAGAGAAAAAAGAAAAAAAAAAAAAGAAGAAAGTAAGAGCAAATGAAAATACACATTTATATATTATGCCCAGTTACTAGTTTAATATCTCTGATCAATCTTTGCGACAGTTTTCAGCAGTCGTATGTATGGCAACAGCCGCTTTACGGGAAACACTTCACTTCCATGCAATGCATGACAGCGAGTCTCAGCAGTTCACATGAGCTGTCATTTTAATATCAAAATCAAAAGAGGCATTACCTACGGCCCCTCTCTGCTGGGATGTCATGGAAGAATGCCTCAGCGTCTTTTGGGCAATGCAAGAGCTTTATTTTCCCCTCCACTGTGACTCTCAATGTGCTGGGATACTGCAGAGAGTATTTCATGTCAGTCCCACAAAGTTTTTTCTTTACTTCGTCAAACTCACAACGCTTTTTGATGAGCCCAGGACTAAAATCTGGGTAAATGTGGAACTCATTGGCGCCGATCTGCAGATTTCCCTTTTCCCTGGGCAGCCGCAGGATCTTCACCTTATCCTGGAAGTTCAGAAACTTCACCAGGATGGGCCTGGGTGGGCCGTTGGATTTGGAGGCTCAGGCGAAGGTCGGTGTGCGGTGCGCCCTCTCCACCGGTGGGACCACGGGGAAATTCTCCTTTCCAAGGACACTCTGGATCGTCTGCCCAATGAAAGCGATCATATCTGCTCCTTCCATCTTCTCCGGTACGCCGATGAAGCGCATGTTGGATCTCCTGCTCTGGTTCTCCAAGTCCTCCACCTTTTCTTTAAGGTAAGCATTGTCTTTTTCCAGTGCACACACGCGTGCTAGCAGGTTGTCAGCTTGATCCTCATTCACACTCCCTCTCTGCTGGAGCTCAGTGACTTGCCCCGTGATTGTGGTCAGGATTTGCTGAATATCCATCAGGCCTGCTTGGACAATACCAATCTTCATGTCCAAATGGGCATTTACATGCGTGGTGACTTGTCCCTTGACTTGTCGGATTGCGTCCCAAATGGATTGGAGAGAGACCTCAGCCATGGCGCACGACAATCAGAGTAAAAAAAAGCACTGAAAAAACCGCTCAGATTGCGGGCAAAAGCAGAAAGTGAACTGCTTATATATCACTTAATATAAGTCAGAAAGTTTTTAGACCTTAGCAAGGGTGAAGCAGCAAAATAAGATGAATTAGTCAGAGCTTTGCAGCAGATGCTCACGCTGCTGTGGCCATCTTGGCCTGTCCAACTCTTGCGCTTTCTGAACCACTTCCTGAAACGGTCACATGTTATCAGGGTAGTGAGCCTTCATCAATTTAGGCCCCTCCCCTAAATGAATCACGCCTCATGAGTGACACGCCCCCTCCATTACCCGACACGCGCCTGGAAGCCTGGGATCATCTCATCACTAACTGTTACTAACTTCAGACGGAACTTTTCACAGACTGGATTACATTAAACTGAACTTCCAATATTCACCACTGTTTGGCGCCATTTCCTCTGAGCAGGAAGCAGCTGCTTGCTTGGACTCCCAATGAATCCTGGGATACCCAAGGCTACGGAGGATACAGCGGATTAAAAGAAGGAAGCATTAATGGCCTAACGAGGAGTCTGCCAATCTGAATATAGCGCCGCGCTCTAACAGAATCATCCTGCGAATCTTTGGAGGATGCAGCCCCTAAATTAGAACTCAGACAATCTGTTTCTAGATCCGTTATCTGCCATCTGATCTACAGGCTGCATAAACAGTGGGTTCCTCAGTGGAGAAAATGAGGAAAAATCCTGAACCTTTAAGCTGCTGTTTTAGAGCTTAGTTAGACTGCAATATACTGCAGCATCAACACACAATATACTCCAGCATCAACAGCAATATACTGTGCCATCAACAGCAATATACTGTAGCATCAACAGCAATATACTGCAGTATCAACAGCAATATACTGCAGCATCAACAGCAATATACTGCAGCATCAACAGCAATATACTGCAGCATCAACAGCAATATACTGCAGCATCAACA
>NW_015152509.1:15811-16544 GCF_000732505.1 Cyprinodon variegatus
TAAACTTCTGAAATATATGAGTTTGTATGTAATGTATGAATATAATATACAAGTTTCACTTTTTAAATGGAATAACTGAAATCAATCTACTTTTTCATGATATTCTAATTTTATGACCAGCACCTGTACTGCAGCATCAGCAGCTATTGCTGTTGATGCTGCAGCAATATACTGCAGCATCTACCCGTTTGTTTATGTTGTTAAAGGAAATTATATTAGGACTCTGACCTTTGACCTTTAGATCAACTTGTTTCACCATCATGACGACTCCTTTGCTGCTGTAGACGCTGCAGGTGAAGGTCCCAAAACATTCAATCATTAGGTTTCCCTTGTAAGACGACCGTAAGCCAAGATCACAGGGATAACTCAGAGTCAGACTGAGGTCTCCAGTTCTCAGCAGGTCTTCATTCATCCTGGTTCTGGTTCTGTAGGCCTGGTCCTGTTCTTCAGGGCGATCAGAACCGTTATTAAACACATGGACCATCCTGTCTGATCTCTTCCACTCCACTCTAACGTCTCCAGGCAGCTTCTCTTTGGTTGTGCAGGGCAGCAGGACGGACTCCACCCCTGAGTCCACCTCTACCTGTGGGACTGAGAGGACAAGAGAGGACAGGATGAGTTGGACAGACGGCAGCAGCTCTGAGGACAACAGAGGACAGGATGAGTTGGACAGACGGCAGCAGCTCTGAGGACAACAGAGGACAGGATGAGTTGGACAGACGGCAGCAGCTCT
>NW_015152509.1:17975-20932 GCF_000732505.1 Cyprinodon variegatus
AGCTTGCTTGGTCTCGCAATGAATCCTGGGATATCCAAGAATACCGAGGATACATCGGACCCGTCCTTCAAATCGGGTAAAAAGAAGGACGCATTTTAAGGCCGCATAACGAGGAGTCTTGGAATCCGACCAGACCTCCGCGCCGCGCTATGACGTCATCGGCCTTCGAATCCGGAATTCTAAGGACACGTCCTAGGTTTTCGAACAGAGCCATTGTTTTATTAGGGGGGACACTGCTAAAGGCATGTCTCACCCTTTATTATTGCAAACATTTATTCAGCCTATAATAACAATAATAATAATAATTAATTATTATTATTATTATTATTATCATCATTATCAGGTATCATTATTATATTATATTATAAGCTGTCAGTGTTTTTTTCTTTGGTGAATGCAATACGCTTCTGTAATTTCATATCATTTCAGCAGTTTCTGCCATGTTCAGCTTACAGTTTAGCGTAATGCATTCTCATGGCTGTTTCGCAGTAACAGCATTTTTCTAGTTATAAAGTGAGAATGTATTAATGCATTCTCACTTATTGTTTTCCTGTTTCTCTTCATTATTGTGTGAATGCTGTGAGCCAGATGTCTTCAACAGGGGGTCCGCGACCCCTAGGGGGTCCATGGAGGTACTGCATGGGTTTCACATAAGTTTTGGTTAATTAGACTCTTTTTTTTTTATTCCCTCCTGCAGTTTTTCCCACTAATTGAAATGTCTTTAAATCCACATTAACATGAATTGAACAGACTGTAGTAAACAGATAAATGGAGGCAGAAGATGTCTTTCAGTCATCAATGCTCACATTCAGCGACACACAGGAGCTCTTTCAAGCTGGACACCGTTTCATTCACAACACCTGGCCCATCAACCAGTTCTCAATCGCCATAACAACAGAGGATAGACTCTGCTTCAATCTTCTCCTTCTCCATAAATCCATCCATGGTTACTTTTCTCCAGAGTTCAGGTGGTGAATCAGCAGCTCTGTCTCCTGTACTGGTTGGCATCAGAGCCACCAACTCTTCTCCAGAGTAAACAAAGGCATTAAGTAGAAGTGGCATTAAAGAGGAATTACGTTTTTTTCCACTGGTCCCTTGATTTTCCGTTATTCCATCCTGTTCTACTCTCCCATCTGAGTTTAGTGTCATTTGGAGGCGTTCTGAAGATATTCCGTTAGGTTATATCCAGTAACGTCTTCCTATGGGCAACGACTTGAAGGCACAAACTAAACTATTCATCATTTATTCTTTATGGTACGCCAGCATTCAGAACATGGAGGCCAATCACTGTCACCCAGACATCCACCGTTAGATTTTTATATCTTTTAAAAACAAAGCGGCGTGTGTATGACGTCATCAGTGCGCGCCGGTTACCGTTCCTTCATCATGTCCGCTGAACTGCTGCTAGTTTTCCTCTCATGCCTGGAGGATGTCTAGAGCTGCTACCTCAGATGATCTTGCTCTCTAGATGAACGATTCAGATGAGCTAGAATGAATAGAAGGGGTAGAGCGGAGCCGCCTGTGGCCCGGGCTGCCTGTCACAACTCCAGTCCAGCGCGGATGACGTCATACACACTCCGCTTTGTTTTTAATATCCTTTGGAAAGGCAGATGTAGTGCTGGGTTGGTAAGTGCGACCACTTGCAGTGCTGGGCCCGTTATTTTGAAAAAGTAGTTAGTTATAGTAACTAATTACTTTTCCCGAAAAGTAACTGAGTTACTAACTTAGTTACTCCACAATGAAAGTAACTAGTTACTAGTAAAAGTAACTATTGTGTTACTTCTGTCATGTTTGGTTTCAGGTTCCTAACCCACGTCCAGAACTCTCATCAGACAGGGAAAAAGTTCAAAGGTTTATTGTTAGAACACTGTACAGAGAATGAACAGATCCAGGGTTATCAGATCCAGGACTGGTCAGGAATGGGTTCACTGTTCTGGAGTTTGAGCAGAGCTGCAGAGGGGGGGAACCAGGAGGGTCCAGAGGCAGGCGGCAGGCAAAGGGCTTGGTGGAGGCAAAGCTTGGTTTGCAGATCACTGGTTTGAGTTTCCCTTCCAGATTCTTCAGAGAGCGGGCAGGCAGGTCTTTGACTGGTTTGATTCTCCAGAGTTCTTCAAAGATCAGACAGACAGATTTCCAACTTCAGGGTTTCAGGTTTCAGGCAGGTACAACCATAACTGGCAAACACTCTGGCGCTGGAGTGAAGCTCTCCACCTCCTAAAGTAGGGACCTCTTGATGAGCTGATGGAAAACAGGTGTTGCAGGTGAGCACAAGCCCTCAGGAAGGGATCCTTGGCGCCCTCTGGTGGGCAAGCCTCCAGATCCCAACAACTTTTGCATTTCTCGCCCCCGTAACCCTCACCACCCGGCCCCCACCTTCTCGCCGTGTGTTTCAAAGCCAGCTGAATAGAGCGGACGACAAAGACAAGAACCTGCAGAGAGTTTAGCATTTATTGCAACTCAACGTAAATGACATCAGGGGGGAACGCTATCTGACGGGCCTATAAAACCCATCAGATAGCGTTCCCCCTGCTTAGCATGGGTGGAATGCTGATGTGATGCGGTGTAAATATCATCAGGCTGCATTACCTCTACTCATGGGTGTGAAGTTTTTTAACAAGGCGTTCAGATTTGATGAGTGAATTAAATTAATAACTGGGGATGTCTAATTCTGAAATCCTGTGTGTTTGGATTGTTATGGATACTGCAAGATATGTATAGCCTTTTATAATAATTGTATTTAAAACTGCCTATAATCCTTTTGTGTCATCCTTGTTCTTTTCCAATTTGGCGCTAAAATATTTTTTCCTGCAGCTTCTTAGTATACTTGTGAGTTTATTTTTATATTTTTTTATATCTTTTTTCAGCATCTATTGTTTTCTCCTTGATAGATTAGATTAGATGAGCTTTATTGATCTCACAGCGGAGAAATTCACTCGTCACATATTGGCATAGAAGTT
>NW_015152509.1:22785-25603 GCF_000732505.1 Cyprinodon variegatus
GGATCATTTTGGTGTATTCCCCTGCCACAGTATCATTACATTTGTCCATGTCCATAAAGGTTTCAGCCATAGCCAGGTGTAGTGTGCGCGCACGGCTCGATTAGCAGCAGACTTAGCCCGCACACAGCCAGCATATCCATTCAAAACAAGGAACTGCTTTACCTTGTTATCCAGTCCGTTGACTTCACATGTACTTATCCAAATCCGACATCCTGCCTGCTCAGCTCAAACCTCAACCCTCAGCCTGCAGTCTGCCTCTGAACCCAAACCTGGAGATCTACAAATCCCAGCCAAGTCAAGCCTCCTCCAAGGCCTCAGCCTGCCGCCAGCCTCAGAACCCTCCTAGTATTATTCCCCTCTGCTGCTCTGCTCAACTCCAGGTCAGCAACCCAGCCGTGACCAGCCCTGGACCTGATAACACCCTGACCTGCTTTGTCCTCATTTATTAATAAACCTTTGAACTCTTAAATTCGGCAAAAGTGATTGAGTCTTCGCTCTGAGACACATGAATCGTAAAAGGCTTAAAGTTTCTGGTAGCCCCTTCAGTACCATCGCTATGAGCAATCCATCCCTGAGCGTCTCACCTGCGCTCCTCAAAGCGGTGATCGCAGTCTCTGCCCTTATCACATAGGCGATTTTTGTAGTGATGTGAGTTCAGTGTACAAGTTTATCACTCTGGGCTTTCCTTTTTTCTGCTTAATATCCGCGGATGATCCTCGGTGCCGCTCGCCCGTCATCTGCCGCCTCACGCATCACCAGCGACAAGCTCTTATCCAGAAATTGGATGAGTTTGGCGTATGCCTCCACGTTCTTCTCATCATCACTGTCCTCATCTGTGCCTGGTGCGATCAGGATAGTGTCCTTCAGCCCTTGCAGTAGGAGGTGGCCCAAAAACGTAGTCTCCCACAGCTCGTATCCTTTTTCGTCTCCATCAAACACGAGCCTGCCCCAGCGACTTGGTGCTTTGTCCTTCTCTCTTTTTGACATGTTTAAATAAACTCAGGTGCACGCATGTAACGTCGCGACATTCACCTGTTACACCACTTAAAAAGTGTGTCAAATGCTCTGAGCCTATAACCTGTTAGCAGAGTCTCTTACAGCTCTCCGTGTAGCCATTTAAGACACACTCTGTCTGAAATGCTTTTTCGTGTGACCACCGTTCACTCACGGGCACACTCATTTAATTTTCACACAGGTGTAGGCCATTGATTATCTTGTCACGTGAGCATGTAAGTGTGACATCATCTTTACCATAGAAACAATTAACAATAAACAATAATGAGAGCACAGCTCAACAGATGTCACATCTATGACCACCAACGCCTGCTGGAGCTTCAGTTACCAAATGTTTTAAATAACTGCGGGTAACTGCAAAGCTAAGGAGGAATCCCCAAAGATCAGCACTACCATCAATCCTGCTCTGCAACGTCCGCTCATTGGATAACAAACCACCATCATTCTGATGGAGTCTGGTCTGCATCCAGCAATACTATTATTACTATTATACTACTAGCCTGGAGAGGCTAACGCTATTCCATGCTGATAATAAGGAACTAAGCAGTGGTGGACTATGTGTTTACATCATAAACAGCTAGTATTAAAATGCTAGATCAGTCTCCAGCTTCTGCTCTCCAGACATGGAGTTTCTGACCGTTAACTGCAGGCCGTTCTATCTGCCCAGAGAGTTCAGTGTGGTTAGCATCACTGCTGTTTAATCCCTCGTGCTATCAGTACTTTTCCTCTGTTCTGGATCCCACCGATCATTAAGGAAAAGGAGAAAACCCAACAAATAAACTTCATTCTGTGCTCCTGCCGTGCCGACATGTCACCACAATAACCCGGAAGCCGGTGACGTCACATCCTCCGTAAATGCTACACTTACTGAAAATGTTAAATTAATCATTTTGCCCCTTTACAAAGAATAAGATAAACTTTAGATATATTCATCTAGTGAAACCAACAACAGAAAACCTGATCCAGCTCCTGCCTCTGAGCAAGATTTGTTTCTCATCTGCTCTGTAAGTCCATTCTATGTACCGTATGTTTGTTTGTGCTGTTTTATATGCAATTGTAGGACTTTTGTTGTATATAGGCTCTTATGTTTTTTTTTCTCTTGTTTATTCACAGCTCTTGCTGTGGGGCAATTTATATTGGAGCCCTTCTACCTTGGATAATAATGGACGTTTATTTTGTGGGGAAGAATTTTGTGATTATTTTTTAATGGCTATATATTAATTTTTTCTTTCTGAAATACAAGAACTGTTAAGCCTAATTTTTTGTTGGTCTATTTGTGAAAAGTTTTCATTCATTATTTGAAAGGGTCGACACACAGAAGTGTATGGTCCTTGTGTGACTGGTTTAGAATATATATATATATATATATATATATATATATATATATATATATATATATATATATAATATATATATATATATATGTATTTATCCTACTTGTCAGGAGGGATACCTGACTGGCACCGCTAAAACAGTGACAAACACCCAGTTAAAAAAACTAAAACTAAAATAAATAAACTTATCAAACCATCACAGTATGAACTAGATCAGGTTATCTATGTGTAACCCAGTGGGTTTTAGTACCCAAAGTCTGTATTCTTTCTATTGTAGCAATGTGATTCAACAGTAAATGTGTCAATCAAAAATATAGAGCTTGTGAAGGCCCATCATAGGCCCAACGACAAAAAGCCGATCACCCATTGGTTGCTAGAGCTAAGCCCGCCCACCTCTACGGCTCTAACTTTCTTCTCTGCCGGAGCGAGAGGCCCGTTCACAGAACATTGAACCTGAAAACAGAAAAGTT
>NW_015152509.1:30668-32019 GCF_000732505.1 Cyprinodon variegatus
TGTTGGACGAGGTTCGAATTGATTAGGTTCCGTTCACAGCCAGAATCGATGAATGCAGAAAAGGAGAGGCTTTGATTAGCACAGAACAACGTGGCAGGAAGTAACAGTCGAGGAGACTTCTTTGTGTTTATCTGGCCCGCCAGACTCCTCAGATCCTCTGGCGGGCCCAGGCTTTTGATTTAGCCGGGCAGGAAGCGATGAAGTGTCCACTCTCACCACAGTAGATACATAGTTTGCTTAGAAAACGCCTTTGCCTCTCCTCTGGGGTGAGCCTAGTGTGTCCCACCTGCATGGGTTCGACATCCCATTCGTTCGAAAGAGAGGCCTGAAATGGCAACGGTAGAGACTGGGACTTAGGTCTCTGAATGGGCAGCTGCTCTGTAGAGGAAGAACAGTCATGTTATGTGAGGCAGAAGAAAGTGTACCCTGCTTCTTAGAGCTGTTTCTGGCACGAATTCTATTATCCAATCTAATGGAGAGGCGAATAAGCTCTTCGAGGGTAGCAGGTTCGTCGAGGGTTGCGAGTTCATCCTTAATGTGCTCATTTAATGCCATGAAAAAGGCTCCCTTTATAGCGCTTTGGTTCCATCCGGAAGCTGCCGCTTTAACCCGGAAGTTAATGGAAAATTCAGCCACCGAAGAGTTTCCTTGTTTTAGGCTGAAAAGAGCTCTGGAATCAATAGTTTGGTCAGTTTCTTGGTTGAATACCTGGGTAAATTCAGAGATGAAATCAGAGTAGTAGCAGTTTAGGCTATCGTCAGCAGCAAATCTAGCCTGAGCCCATTCCAAAGCTCTTCCTGTTAACTGTGAGAGAATAAAAGTTATTTTCTTGTAATCCGTGGAAAAGCTGCCAGGGGAGTTCTGAAAAATCAATCGACATTGAAATAAAAATCCTTTGCAATCTTTCATGTTACCAGAAAATCTCTCTCGGAGACTAGGACGGAACTCTGATGACGTCGCTGCTGGTGACCTCGGAGGAGGAACTGGACCCGGAAATGGTTGTTGTGCAGCATTAGCGCTGTTCAGATAATTTGCACAGCTCTGTAGCATCTGGTTATGAGTGTCAACCAGGCGGTATAACTCACGGAGCGTTTGGGTTTGTCCTTGAATTTGGGCATCCTGCTCCTCCAGTCGACGGGTGAGGTGATCTGCTGGGCCTTGAGTTTGGCCGCAGTGTTCTGTCATGATGGGTTCACTAAAAGCGACCCAAGAATGCAGAACACCACTGACGGACACAGGAATAAAAGTTCAACAAGTTTATTTTTGCACAAGCACACAGAATGTACTGGTTCAGGTTCGGGGCCTGGATTCTGGTTCACCGGAGTCTGCGTGAGAGACAGATCAGTTAGAG
>NW_015152509.1:35292-35890 GCF_000732505.1 Cyprinodon variegatus
CACCATGGCAGCCCACTGCTCCCCGGGCGCCGCACAATGGCAGCCCACTGCTCCCCTAGAGGAGGGGTTAAATGCCGTTCATTTCATTGCTCTGTACTTGTGACAATGGAAGGACAATAAACAACAAACAAAGCTGAAAAATAACAAGAACCATTTGAAACTGGTGAAGGCGTCTTTTCGTCCATTTCTCAGTTCTCTAGGGACAGGGACTCGTGTCCTCGCCAAGGAAGATCTTGACTATAAACCAGGAAAGTTTGGACTCAGGGAGAAGAGGAGGACGCAGCATCAATCTTGTTCAATGGGAACAGAATAACCTCCTTTTATTAATAGTGGAAGCTGCTGCAGCAGTGCATGCTGGGACAGCTGTCAGTCTGGAGAACGGACCAGTCTGCTCTGATGCATGCTGGGTAAAGAGGGAGGGGCCACAACAACATCCGGGGACTTTGTCCGTTCTCAGTCTGCTGTTCTAGTGAACTGGAACAGTGCTAGGGCTGAGGGTGATGACGTTTCAAGAGGACACGAGGACGCACAAGTTCACAGATTGAGAAACGACCTTCTTCTTCTTCAGGAGCTTTGGAGCAGCTACCAGAGAAGGAGT
>NW_015152509.1:38135-39262 GCF_000732505.1 Cyprinodon variegatus
GAGAAGGAGTCAGAACCTCCTGAGGAGCCATCAGATGGATGGATTAGTGAGAAGATGGTGGATCAGCTACCAGAGAAGGAGTCAGAACCTCCTGAGGAGCCAGCAGATGTTCCTGTTTCCTCCCAGATCTGCTCCAACTAACAAACTAAATGAATGAATGAATGAGTTCCTGTCCAGGACCTTCCTGTGGTCTTCACTCTTTCATCTGATCTACCAGCAGCAGAGTGGACTTCACCCTGGCTGAGAGAGAAGAGTCACAGCTCTGCAGCTCAGAAGGTCTGTCTGATGACCTCCAACCATGACAGCATCAGCAGGACTCAGATAAACTCTGATCAGTCCAACTGTCCCAGAAATGTCCGTCTCCATCCCTGCAGAGGATGAGGAGGTGAAGTCAGGTCCAATCAGGAGCAGAGAGAGAAGCTGCAGAGCTGTTAGCTGAGGAGTTCAGTCTGATAGATCCAGGAACATCTCTGCTCTCCTGCAGCGTTTCTCCTGAACAAACATCTGAGGAGGTTTCCAGGGTTCCTCTGGTTTCAGGAGGCAGAGTCCATCAATCTGAACCTCTGGGAGGTGGAGCTCAGGTGGACCTGGGTGGTCCTCTCTGACTCTAAGCACAGAACCTCAGGATGATCGAAGCAGAACTCTGACATTAAAGGAACAAACATCTCTAGAAAATGGAAGGTTTCTGTGGAGCTCTGAACCTTTGCAGCAGTCATAGAGAACAGATAGAGAGACTGGAGGGAACGCCCAGTCCATCCGGTCCACTGGGTGGACTGGTTATAAAGACTGGCTGGATATCAGACAATGGGTCAGTCTGCTGCTAAGAACAGGTAGAACATTCTGAGACTCACCTGACTTGAATATGTCTCTGAAATGATATAAAAGACCTGCAGAGACCGAAAGAACCAGGAGAACCAGGAGAACCAGGATAACTATGGCCCAGGTAGGAACTGGTTCTGCAGAAAAACAGAGAAACTTGACCTTATTCTGACCTTTGACCTTCATGAGAAGCTCTGACCTCTGACCTGATGCCATTCACTGACCTTTTTTGATGTATTCTAGAACCACTTTCCATCTCAGGATGTCCTGGTCTCTGTGGACGGTGCAGATGTAGGTCCCACTGTCTC
>NW_015152509.1:41192-44584 GCF_000732505.1 Cyprinodon variegatus
CGTTCAGCAGAGAGAGAATCAATCATCAATAGAATACTACCGTCACTAGTTGCTCCCACTGAGGGAGAGCATCAGCCTTCTAGTTACTGAATGGTAGCCTGTCTGGATGAGGAAAATGTTCAGTTAAACGCTGAGTTCTATAAAAAAGTAGATCCTGAACTATTCTGACTGATGCTTTTGGAAACATCTCACTGAACAATTTCATCTTTTTAAAAGTGCAGCCTTGAAAATGCTGTTGGTTATTGATTATTATTTCATTAAATGAAACTTGATTGGTTTGAATGTTACCAAAGTGTAACCACTGTTACACATCTGTCTGCTGTAGATCTATGCTGCTAATCCGATGGACAGATTACCCCCCCCAGTGCATCAGAACAAAGACTCTTTCATGTTTACTGATTATTTCATGTTCTCTGAGTTTATTTATGCAGCTTGTGATGTTTGCATTATTATTAAACATAATAATAATACTGTGACAGAGATTATTAGGTTTAGATAAAGTATTATTATTCAGTTTGTTAAATAATGACTAATGACTCGCTTGAATGTCAAACAAAGTTACTGACATTTATTTGTAGTGAAGACAACCTGGATTTTAACAGCCGGTCCAAACGTCCAGCCACACAGGTAAGCACTTTCTAACAGCTGGATTGAAGCAAAAGTTATAATAATTTGACCAAAAACTACAAAAAAAATGAAATAATTAACTATAACCTCTTGTTACGGTTATTAATAAATTCATAATCACACAACAATCTGCAGAGTGAACTGTTTAAAAGAAGTGAACTGGATTCACAGGTTAATCTGTAGGTACCAGTTGGCTGTATGTTCACTGTTATAGCTGGCGTTGTTAATCTGTATGTAAATGTAAGTGTGCAGGTGCCAGTTGCTGATTGGTTCCAGGACGATGACGACATGACATCCCATTGGTGGCTTCCAGGAAGTAACAACTATAAAAAGGCTGCTGATGTGGACTTCCTGGTTCCGTCCTCCACTCTTCCCAACTGGCCACACTGTTAACACCTGAACATTCTGGAGCTTGGAAGAGTGAGCTGCCATTTCTGTTGTTTAAGTTTTCTCCTGTTTTCTTAGTTAGGGAGGTAAGGTGACTGTCATTTGTTGACTTATTCTGCAGTAGGTAAGTTGGTTCATTTCTTTGTTTTAGACAGTTGCCTTCTGTTTGTTATTGTTGGCATATAGCTCTCTCTGAAGTAATTTGCTCCATTTATGATGCAACTTTAGAACTATTTTCATTTCTGTAAATAAATCACTTTCTAAGGATGTGCAACTTGGTCAGTGTGAGCTGCTTGGGATGGGAAGAGGATGGATCCACTCTTTAATATGTTATGGTCTGGCAACCCTAGACGGGTCGTAAACTGATTTTTTTTTTATCAAATTAATTCTATTGAGAGATCTGACCCATTCCAGCAGGGAGCTAATAAAGAAAAGGGGACATTCCTTAACAGTAAAGGTTAGGCTGCCTACAGAAGGGGCATATAGCGGAAGATTCTCCACAATGTTTTGGTCAGTTATACCACATCTGTGATGAAATATCCCAAATGTTCTGCACATAGAATCAAAAGAACTCTTAATAACCATCAGTCTCAAACACCCTTGTATCTTTGAACATTGGTGGCCACACTGTTCACCATCAGTAATGGTTCCTTTCTGCTAATTCAGAAGCTAGAAGAGGATTTTTTTCTTGTATAAATCATAAAGAAAGCAATGCAAACAAAAGAAGTCTTAACTTTCTGTTCACAGAATCTCAGCTGAATTTCTCCTACATTGGTGCTCATCATTTGGACCAGAGCAGATGGATTGGTCCAGCTTCTTTGAGTCTAACAAAGAATGAGAGCTCCCTGGGGTCCGTTTCACAAAGCAAGTTTAACAAATTTATAATCAAATCCTCAACTCTGAATGAATTTAGCCTGATGTGGAAACTATGAGTTTTCATTTGCATAAAAGCTGCTGTGAATTAGTTCAATCAACTCTAAGAAGCTCCAGCCAGAGTTGAACACGTGCGTAACAAGTATGAAAAGCCATTATCAGAGGAGCCCTGATTGGACGAATCACCGTCCCAACAGGAAGTTCCTATTTCACCCGACTGGAACTAGAGGTTTTAATGAANTGATGGGCTGATGATCCTCAGGTGTGCAGGAGGCTCCAGCTCAGGAGACCCACAGCGCTCTCTGCTGGAGACAGGTGGCAGATCTCCAGATCCCAACAGTACCCCAGATCCCAACAGAAAAAAAAACATAAAAACAGGAAGGAATCCTCAGCGCCCTCTGGAGGGCAAGCCTCTGGATCCCAACAGAGCCCCCCCCCCCTCAAGGGCGGATTCCAGACGCCCTCAGAATAGTCCATGAAGAAACAACAAACAAAAAACAACTCACCCAGGGTGGGCGGAGGGGGCACTAGGCAAGAAGGGCAAGAAACAACAAAAACAGAGTCCAAAACAAAAAACAACCCACCCAGGGTGGGCGGAGGGGGAAACAGGCAAGGAGTGCAAAAATCAAAAACAGAGTCCTGAACAAAAAACGATCCGCTTAAGGTGGACGAAAACAACAAAAGTCTCTGAGAGTTTATAAGGTAGAGTCTCAGGTGGCCGGCCGTGGGACCGGCAGCGAGGCAGTGTCTCAGGTGGCAGACCGTGGGGTCGATGGCGAGGCAGAGGTTCAGGTGGCCGGCCGTGGGACCGGCAGCGAGGCAGAAGTTCAGGTGGCCGGCCGAGGGGCCGGCAGCGGGGCAGAGTCTCAGGTGGCCGGCTGTGGGGCTGGCAGCGAGGCAGAGTCTTAGGTGGCCGGCTGAGGGGCCAAAGACGTGGCAGAGGTTCTGGAGGCCGGCCGCGGGGTCGGAGGCGACGCTAATGCTCTGGAGGCTGGCCGCGGGGCCGTAGGCGAAGCTGACGCTCTGGAGGCCGGCCTCGGGGCCGTAGGCGAAGCTGTTGCTCTGGAGGCCGGCCTCGGGGCCGTAGGCGAAGCAGAGTCTTAGGAGGATGACCTCTCCGTCGCTGCTGAATCCTTGGAGGAGGATGACGCCCCAATTTCAACAGGTAGACCCAAGGGGTACCCCGTCCCCTCTTCAGCGGCTCAGCAACAATCTCAGAGGAGACCGCGGACTGCAGCTCTGGAACAGGGTCCAAGGAGGCCGCCGCCTGCGGCTCAGGAGCTGGAGCAGGAGGGGTCACCGGCTGCGGCTCAGGAACAGGCTCTGTGGTGGCCGCAGACAGCGGCTCCGGGTCAGGAACGGAGGAGCCCGCCGATTGCGGCTCCGAATCAGGAACAGAGGAGACCACCAACTGTGGCTCCACATCAGGAACAGAGGAGACCACCGACTGTGGCTCCACTTCAGGAACAAAGGAGACCACCGACTGTGGCTCCACATCAGGAACA
>NW_015152509.1:46251-47871 GCF_000732505.1 Cyprinodon variegatus
TGATCAGTTGTATTGAGTGTAGCGCAAGGGACATCCCCTCATCGAAAATCACTCCAAGATTACGCATACTGGATTAGGCTGAGGAACATAGATCACCCAGGTGCTGTTTAATGTCAGGGATGGCACTGTCAGGAGCAATAATGAGTGTCTCAGTCTTTTCGGTATTCAGTGCGAAATAGTTGTTGTTTAACCACTGCTGAATCCGGGACAGACAGTTTATCAGAGAGTGTAATTTGTGGACCTCTGAGGTTTTAAAGGAGCAGTACAGCTGTATGTCGTCAGCAAAAAGATAACATGCCACATCACTGTACTGCTGGATAATCTGGCCAAGAGGGAGGAGATAAAGTAAGAAGAGAAGTGGTCCCAGGACTGAGCCCTGTGGAACACTGTTCTAAGGTACAAGTTATACTGGATTCAGAAAAATGGGTCTCTTTCCATTCTCGGGCTTTACCGGATAATTGTGAGAGAATAAAAACAATTTTTTTCTCGTCGTCAGGGAAACTGGACGGATAAAGTTCAAAAAACAATTTGCACTGCCACAGAAAATTTTTACACTCACTAGATAAACCAGAAAATAGTGAGGGACAGAAATCAGGAAGTGACGGAGCGGATTCTGACCTTAGAAGCGGAACTGAAACCGGAAGTGACAGACGGAATTCCGGAAGTAACGAAACGGGCTCTGGAACCGGAAGTTGAGCTGGCGTCGTGTTAGCGTTTCTCACGTTGCCTGCTAATTCCTGAAAAGTTTGTTCCTTTAACTCAAAACTGGGATTTAACTCACGGAGGGTTGAGTCGTGTTCATGGATCTGAGTAGCTTGTTCCTCAAGCCTCCCCCGGAGGTGATCTGCTGGGTTTTGTGAATGGCCGGAGTGTTCTGTCATGGTGGATCTCTGTGTTCAAACCCACATACAGAACACCACAGGAAACGGAGTAAAAGTTTAACAGTTTATTAAGAGAAGTTATGAATGAACAGGTTCTGGTACTGATCCGGGACTGGAATCACAGAGTAATCTGCAGAGATTAATAGTTTGGTTAGCCAGGTAGCGGTGATGACTTGTCAGGGGTCTTGATTCTGGTTAGTACCTGATGAGGTTCAGACTGATCGATGGAGAGAGGGAACCGGTTGGGTCCAGAGACTGTGGATTCAGCAGAGAGCTCAATAGTGGCAGCGTTTAGCTTCAGGCTAATGAGGTTCAGACCTTGAGTTGTTCTCCTAGTCCTCCCTTGAGAACTAGCTGGGGATTTCAGACTGATAGTCTTCAGGTTTGGCTTTCTTGGGCAGGCAGGCAGGTTCACAAGCATGAGCTCCTCCAGAGCTACAGACTTCAGTCGGGTTTTCCTCTGAGCAAAAAAGACAGAGGCTGGTTAGAATCAGGTTACTCTCTAGAGCAGACAGAGATTCTCAAAGTTTAACTGAGGCTCAGGTTCCGCTAACCAAAACTGGTCAACACTCCGGCGCTGAAGACAGGTCTGGCTGCTGCTTATGTAGGAGGTCTCCTGATGGGCTGATGATCCTCAGGCGTGCAGGAGGCTCCAGCTCAGGAGACCCATAGCGCTCTCTGCTGGAGACAGGTGGCAGATCTCCAGATCCCAACAGTACCCCAGATCCCAACAGAAAAA
>NW_015152509.1:48562-51693 GCF_000732505.1 Cyprinodon variegatus
TCACCGTTAAAATGTCACCGTTAAAAGTGTATCCATCCTTTTTTCTCCTGCACACGCTGATCTTATATCAGACCGTTACACTGGAGTCAGTGAGTTCCCTTGGTATTTTGGACCGTGGTTTTAAAAGCTACAGTTAGCTACCTTCCGTCAGCTGAGTGTCCGTCAGTCAAATATGTCCCCCTTAGAGTAATCCTTTCTGTCACTCTTAGCTCTCTCAAAAACATGTATACATATACACTGGCCAGTAGACAAACAACAACAAAAATTAGACAAACATCTCGTGTGACAGGGATAGGTATCTCCTCTTCTAGAGTCCATTTGAACTCTTTTCCCCTCACAGCCCCGCTTGTTTCAGCTCTCTTAAAGAAAGCAACTGGAGAAATCTTTCAAACCAATGTCGGCTGCCACCAGACAGCACCGCTTCTTTCGCCCTCCCTTTAACGGTAGGGAAACACAACACAGCTTAACCCAATATTGGCCGTCTCTTCAGCCCTTTTCTTTTGTTCCTCTTTAGGAAAGCAACCAGACAAAACTCTTAAAGTATGTTGGCTGGCACTTAGACGATACCGCCTCTTTTGTTATGTCCTTACGGGACAAAACAGGAAAGGCACAACCTAATATCTGCAGTCTCTTCAGCCTGTTTCTGTTGTTTCTCTTAAGGAGAGAAACCGGACAAAACTCTAAAACCAAATATTGGCTGGCATCTGTCATTATGTAGGAGGTTTCCTAGCCCAAATGCAGAACTCACAGACTCAGAGGCAGGATTAAGGTCCAATATTTATTAGTTAGCACAGGTCTCCCTCCTGGGAGGCAGAGAAGACAGAAACAGGTTAGACTCTGGTACAGATNTCCAATATTTATTAGTTAGCACAGGTCTCCCTCCTGGGAGGCAGAGAAGACAGAAACAGGTTAGACTCTGGTACAGATTACAGGCTCAAACTCACTGGTTTGCAGGTTCAGCCACCGACTGTGGCTCCGAATCAGGAGCACCGGAAGCCGCCGATTGCGGTTCCGAATCAGGAGCTCCAGAAGCCACCGATTGTGGCTCCGAATCAGGAACGCCGGAAGCCGCCGATTGCAGTTCTGAATCAGGAGCACCGGAAGCCGCAGATAGTGGCTCTACATCAGGAGCACCGGAAGCCACCGACTGTGGATTCGAATCAGGAACACCGGAAGCCGCCGATTGCGGTTCCGAATCAGGAACACCGGAAACCACCGATTGTGGCTCCACAGGAACACAGGAGGCCGCCGATTGCGGCTCTGGATCAGGAACAGGAGAGGCCACTGACCGTGGCTTCACGTACCGGAATGAAAAGGGCTTAAAGGTCCATGGACGGCGCTGAGCGGGCTCAGAGGTCTCCAGACGACTCAGAGCGGACCAAAAGGTCTCCCAACGGCTCAGAGCGGGCTCAGGGGTCTCCAGACGGCACAGAGCGGGCTCAGTGGGTCTCCTAATCAGGTCACTCAGCCTCAGGGTGGGCTCAGGGTTCTCAAGACGGCTCAGAGCGGACCGAAAGGTCTCTCGACGGCACAGAGCGGGCTCAGGGGTCTCCAGACGGCTCAGAATCTCCTGCCATCGAAAGAACGAATCCGTCCAGTGTGGCTCCGTGGAGCCCTTTGGCTCCTCCTTAAACATGGTCAGGTAAGTCTCTAGAGATTCTGCTGGGCTAGTCTGTTGGCCGGATTGTTCTGTCATGATGTGGGAGGTTTCCTAGCCCAGATGCAGAACTCACAGACTCAGAGGCAGGATTAAGTTCCAATATTTATTAGTTAGCACAGGTCTCCCTCCTGGGAGGCAGAGAAGACAGAAACAGGTTAGACTCTGGTACAGATNATGTATATGAGAGTTGTTTAGCAGTAATGTTGACATTTCACTGTGAAACATTTGAAGCATGGGAGGGAAAGCTGACACATTCAGTTCAGCTGTCTAAGTTAACTGGGCCTCTACAATCATACTCTGGTACATATTCACAGTTATATTTTATTTTTTAGCAATCACTCATTCTTCTCCCATGCACTAAAGTGATTAGATATAAGCAGTGTATTCATATCGGTTGTTGCAAAGATCCAGGAACTGAGTGAGAGGGCTACATGTGTATGTTTGGTTATTAATTGGCTATAAAGATGTAGTACATAAATGCATATTTAGGGTCACATGAACAAGAAACTCACCAAATATAAAAGTACAGCATGCATCACACAAATACCTTATCAAGCTCTTTCAGCTGGAAAAATGGGCTGCAGGTTTGTTCTTTGTGAAATACATACAGGCCTCAATAAGAGAGGCCAAGTGGCTTTTGCTCATTGGTACTGAAGATTCTGTTGAAATAGCTTTTTTTTCTTTGGTTAATTATCTATAGAGCAGAGATATAATCACTATTTAACATGCAGACTTTCTTTGCGTGTTGCGTTTATCAAATGATCAGTTGCTCAATATTTTATCTCTTACTGGCATAATTTGTCAAAATTATGGCAGTTTATGCAAATCTTAAACAAAATACAATGAAGGATGAGACTTTGCCAGCCTGTCCTGGAAGATAAATGTTAACATTTTAAGGATTGTTACAAACACACCCGGGAAAAAATACCCCCTCCAAAAAACAAAGTTAAGCAAAACAACCTCCTGGGCCTCTAAATTATCATGCCTGCTCACTGACAACCTTACTGTCACTTTCTACCAGCAGGGCAAAAGTAAATGACCCCTCAGGTTTGCTACCAAGAAAGGCAATCAAACAGTTAATCAATTAGTCAATAGTTCATCATTTCAATAACAAAAATTTGTGAAGTTAATAGAATTTAAAAAGTCATGCAAAGAAAGTAGGTACCAGATGAACAGTGAAAAGATAAGTCTTAGTAATGATTAGACATGCAAATTAGTCAGTTTGTGCCTAGGCAGTTTCCAAACGGCATTATATACACTGATAAAAAGGAAAATGGATAAAAAATAGGAGGCTGAAAAACCCAGGGTCAGGTCACATCAGAATTGTTTTTAACTCTCCAACCTTGTTTATAAAAGTATGACCCAGTTAATCTGCTGAGCTCCTGAGGTTTATCTTGGCCATATGCTAAGAACTGGTATCACTTTGTCCAGTTCCAGCTCGAAGTGTGATTCATCCTGTTCTTAATCAGAC
>NW_015152509.1:53476-55449 GCF_000732505.1 Cyprinodon variegatus
CAGAGGCAGGATTAAGTTCCAATATTTATTAGTTAGCACAGGTCTCCCTCCTGGGAGGCAGAGAAGACAGAAACAGGTTAGACTCTGGTACAGATAACAGGCTCAAACTCACTGGTTTGCAGGTTCAGACAGGCAGAGTTCAACAGGCAGGGTGACTCGGGTTTGCTTCCATGGCAAGGACAACAATCCGGCTCAGAGTGAAGCTATCACTCAGCTTATATAGGGAGAGCTTAATCATGAGCTGATGGAAATCAGCTGAGCGCTGAGCATCAGCTCCCAGGAGAGGATCCATGGCGCCCTCTGGTGGGCAAGCCTCTGGATCCCAACAGAAAAGACAGAAACCCACAGGAAGGGATCCACGTCGCCCTCTGGAGGGCAAACCTCTGGATCCCAACAGAAACAGAAGCCCACAGGAAGGGATCCACACCGCCCTCTGGAGGGCAAACCTCTGGATCCCAACAGCATCTTGCGTGCGACTGTTTTCGGAAATGCATCTTTCGTGTCTGCAGGCAGACTGGGAATAAAATCACTGTCCCTGATTCAACCCCAGGAACTTTAAACTCAGACAGATCTATTTGATTTGTGATATTATTTTAACCCCATACAATTCTAGTGTTTTGTTTCTTCTGTCTTGTTTGCTGAAATATTTAGACTTCATTCTAACTCGATTTCAACCTTTTTACTTTTTGCTTAAAATAACACTTATTAGACCAATGTTCAAGGACAAGTAGAAAACATTGAATCATTATCTAAGCACATCTTAAAGTTTAATTTCAGTTAGTATTATAAGTTACCACATTCTACTTGACAGTCAAAACATTATGACTTAGAATCCTATAAAATAAACGTATAAGCTCTTCTACACAAAGACAAAAAGGGATAAAAAACCCTTAAAGATNATGGAGGTTTGTATTTGAAGAAGGCTGGAGAAACTTCGCTCAGCTGCTGTCACCTTTGACAACGTAATATAAAGCCACAGGAGTCTCTCCACCTCTCTGAGGAGGGACTGAGGTCATATGAAACGTAAATAAAGTGTTAAACTATTTTTGTTGTTAAATTGTTGAACCAAACTTAGTTTAAAAAAACTAGAAACTAAACAACTGTAATATCATCTATATAACACTGATATAAAGCAGAGATTCTACTTTCATTGAAAATATTTTTTTTGGAAAGATGATGTGACAGCATCTGTCTGAGTGTCAGTTTTTGTCATTTTGGTAAAGAAAGGAAACGTCTGACTTCATTTTACAGTGATTTCAACATGTTACTGAGGCACCACTTATGCTGATCAGGTAGTGACAGACTGACATTTTTTCGGGAATCCCACGGGTCACGGGATTCCCATGGGATGGGAGTCAGTATTAGTAACGATCACGTGATTGGGACGGTACAGGATTAAACATTAAGATTCAATGTATTGGCATCAAATCTTATTGAAGACAACAAGAATGGGAGTGGTGCAGGAGTGGGAGTCATTCTGTATGGGAGTGGGAATAATTTCACCAGGAGTGGGACGGGACAGGAATTACATTCCTACTCTGGCCCGGGATCAGGACAGGACACAATTTTTTTCTGTGGGAGTGGGACGGGACAGGAGTGAAAAACGTTTACATTCAGTCCAGATTTTACTGCAGCTTCCATAATATCCAACATTTAAGATCTAAATCATTGTAATTACATCCCTGCTTCTCAGATCTCCATTGGTTGTTGACTTAATTGTTTTTAATTCTGTCCCACACTTCATATTTTATACTTGATCAAACTGATATATATTTATTTACCAGTGCTGTTTCTACACCTCAATGTTTCTGATGCTGACATCACTGACAGCATTAGAGGCATTGCAGGTGACTGTTGTGTCTCCATCTTGTGGTGTGATGTGGTAATGCAGCTTGGGGCCTTCATGTGTTTGGTTTCCTACAGTCAGGATGTAGTTGGTGTTTCTGTGAGGAGCTGCTCTGCATTCCAGATAA
>NW_015152510.1:0-9270 GCF_000732505.1 Cyprinodon variegatus
CATGTGATTGGCTGCTTAGAAATTAAGTGTTAACGAGCAGTTGGACAGGTGTACCTAATAAAGTGGCCGGTGAGTGTATATACATATATACACATATATATGTATATATATACAAAGCTACCTCTCAGGATGTATATACTATATATATCTAAATATATATAGTATATACAGAGGTAGCTTTTGAAGATAGCTAACTGTCAATACAATATCGAAAATATGTATTAAATTAGAAAATCATATCAACCAGTTGGTCACATGTAGCACGTGAAATGGTTTCATCAGTCTGCTAATTTATTTGAAAATTGTTGAGAGTTCACCGGATTAAGAGTGTCAGAAACTAAAAAATACCATTGGCCTCAACTGCGGTGTATTATATCGGACCGCAGCTTGGTCTGAACTGAGATGGCTTGTGTGAGGAATAATCCTGAGCTGTTTCCTTCCTGAAAAGCTTCCTTTCTGTACCTCCTATAGATTAGTGAAGTCATGAACCAAAGTGCATTACGTAACCTAATGCACAGAGGAGAACAATGATCCGTGCATGGAGTTTGTATAGCCAGACCACCAGTGTAATGTGCGCAAAGAAATATAAGGCAGTAGTCTTTTTTTTTTTTTTGTGATCTTTGTTGTCTTTAGTATGGATCAACGCTATAGTCATCTGGTAGAGTATACTATATCCACCTGAATTATTTCACCCCCCAATATACAGTAAATACCATATTTGTATTCTTTGAATGACTTCAGCTGACCAGAGCAAGCAAAATTCACACCAAATTACAGGGGAAAAAACTCAATTTAATAGGCCTACAGCTAAAAAGATAATAAAAAGGCATTCAGTTAAAAACTTACAAAAAATAATTAACAGAAACCAATTTAATTATAGAAAACTGTGTGGGTTTATCTTTGCTGTTTTTCCAGATATCAGAATTTATTTACATTATAATACTGAGTTCCACAAAACCATCTGATTCCTAAATGTCCCATTTATTGACTGTCAAGAACAAGGTGTGACAATATTGTGGCGTGATTGGGTGATTGATGATCCCATTGACGCATGGCTACATCTGCTGCTCATTTGAAATATCCTGTGACCTCATCCCACTTTTAGTTTCTTTCAGTCACTAACTAATCAGTTGTGACATTTTCAAAACTCTTAACACAGTTAGCTCTACATCTGCATGTATTAACACATTTCTTCTTGCTTTAACACATAATGCATACAATTAATGCAAATTAAAAATGTTTAAACTCCTTTCAAACACCAGCTCAAACAAGACCAAAACAGTAGAATTTTACAGCGAAATTTACCAATGCTTTAACACTGTATGTCAGAACAGATAACACCATGTTCTAACCCTAACCTTACAGGCGAACAACTCCCCTCATCAAGGTGAACAACTCTTCATATTGAATCAAAACACAAAATATATTCCCTGTATTTTTTCCATTGCTAATGAGAAACATCAAGCAAGCAAGCAAGCAAGAAAGAAAGAAAGCAAGAAAGCAAGAAAAAAAGAGTTTGAGTTTAAAATTGCCTTTATTACACAATCCAGCAATCAATAATACAAAACCAAGTTAATAAAATAAAAACATCAAAAAGCAAAAACTAAAGATTCTTCATCTACTGAACATAGAGCACCATTAATGCCCCAATTATTTACAAAAACATTTATACTCTTTGTCAACTTAAAAAACTCAAATTCTACCCGAACATGAGCAATGACCAGTCTCTTAAATAACACACAGGCATCTTCCGTTTGACGACCATTAATTTTGTTCTTTCTTGATATCCATATTGCTAGTTTTGCCATTCCNATTACACTGGACAAGTAGCTAGCCCAACACTGAAAATGGCCCAATCTAAAAATAACACATGAATTCCAAAAATATGAAACTTTGATATTAAGGAGTCTTTTGGGTAGATTGAGAACACAATTGTGGCCCAATAGTAAAAAATGATCCTCAAAAATACAACTTGCCTAATAATTCTGCTCACAGTGTATAACTCAATCTGTAGAAGATTTTGTAATATTCCAACCACAGAATTTACTAAAGTTTGTTTAGATTTCTTCCAAAAAAATAACATAAATATTTCATATTCAATGATGAAATATAGTGAAAATGTTTTCAACAAGTGTAAAGGTAAATTTCTTAAAAGTGATACATTAAAGTAGCATTAGTAGCCATGGTAATATATTCTTGGTTTGCGCCATTTTATAGAATACGGTATTCAAGCATTTTTTATTCCTTTTTATTTTTGTACACATTGGCTTTATTTGGTTAACTCTAATGGTTTGATCAAGCATTTTTAACTGAAACATGTCTGTCTTAAATGATTTTTGTTAATACATTCTTATATTTTGAATTGAAGTTGTGGTGAATGTATTTGCTATATGTGCAGAATTATCTGTTTCACCATGATTTTAGGTCGATTTGCACTTTCATTTGTTTTCTTAATATAACACATGTATACTAACTTCTGTATTTGCCATCTTTCCTTTGAAAAAAAGGTTTAAAAGTGTGTGAGGCCCTCTAGTGGATGTAGTGGACTATTGCAGGTTCTTGTACAGAGTTCTGGTGTTTCCTGTCACTGTGGGCTCCACAGCACAGTAGTACACAGCAGAGTCTGTCACTGCAGCAGAGGAGATCAGCAGGTCCATCTGGATTTTATCATCACTCACTTTAAAAGACAAACCAGCAACTGGCTCAGATAATGCTCCTCCTGTTCCAGTGTGAGAGACCAAAAACTCTAGTCCTTTTCCAGGATTCTGCCGATACCAGAAGAAATAATCATTTGAAGCTGGCCTTGAAAAATTGTAGCTTAAAACAACAGAGCTTTTATCCACACCAAAGACCTCCTTCTTATGAGGTGTAAGTTGATCACATTTGATACCTAAAGGAAAAAAAGAATAATAATTAAGTTAAAGATATTGTCAATGTAAGGTTTGAATACAGTTTAACTAGCTTAAAGCAACTAGATTAAATCTGACCTGTCAGAAGTGCGGCAACAAGCAGAGAAAGTCCATAGTACTCCATGATGATCAGAGTTAATGTTAGAACTGTATTGAATGTGGAAGTTTGTGTCTCTTCTATAGTTCAGTAACAGCTCAGCTCCTCCCTAGAACTCACCCCTCTTCCTGGTTAACAGACCCACTGATTTCTTTTTCTGCTTTCTGGTAGAAATCTACTTTTGATACAGAGAAATGACAAATGTGAATTTCTCACCATTCTGTTATTGCAGTGTTCAGAAACGATCTTTTCAAATGCGACCTGTGTCTAAACGGCCAGGTCACATTCATCTGACCTGAACGCAATTAATACCCGACAAAGGTCAGTATTCTGGATCTTGCTATGAAGAAGCGGCAAGAAAAACAACAACCATGGCAGACGATGATGCGGAGAGCAGTATTTATCTTGAAAAGATTGTGTTTTTCTGGTTGGGAAAGATCACTAGATGCGCTCCGGCGCTGCCGTCCATGTTTACTTAGGTAAACACAGAGCACGCTGGCTTGTGATGTCATGGCGTCCTCTACTGCGCATGTGGGACATTTGCTTTGTATGAATTCATTTCACACAGGAGATCACATACAAGTCACATATATTTGGAAATGTGAACAACAACGCAAAAAAAAAAAACGGATTTCACAAAAATCAGAATTGAGCATCAAGGCCTGCAGTGTAACCGTAGCCTCAGTCCCATTCCACAGCTGCAGGTGGGTAAAATTTGGGACATAGAAACCTGACTGGACAGCAGAGTCCTGACCCTAGTCTAATAGATGAAGCATTGGAATTAACTAGATCAGAAGCTTCAGTTCTGGTTTCATCATCCTACTTTGAAAACAACCTAAATATTTTAGAAGTTTTATGTAATAGTTAAAGTTCCTACTGATGGGAACAGTCTTACTTAACAAATTGGACACCATAGCATAAGAACAGATAAATTCTTATGGCATTGCAGTTTATAAATATATATTTTCTCCGTCTGAAAATTAAATTTATATATTAGACCTAATACCAACCTATGATTCAAGGAATTTTTCTCTTTGATTTCTGCCATGATTTTAGATAAAACAGAAAATAAAAATATCAATACCACAGGCTACCACAGACATTTTTGCTGAACAAAATGGTTGAGGACTTACAGCATAATGACCTGTTTGAAGAGTTACAGTCACCTATTAGAGCTTCTCATAGCACTGAAAATACACTGGTGAAAGTGACTGATTATATTCTCATTATGCAGAAAATGAACTTGCATCTGCCAGCAGTTCTGCACCTAACAAATGTTGTTGTCTAAATAAATGAATACATTTTAACATACATTTCTTTTTCAAATTAATATGTTTATTTTATTTCTTCATTTTTAAGGATTTTTTAATTATTTGTTTGGAAATTTTGAAATTTACTGGTGTATTTAAAATATATAGATGCATAAAGAAAGAAATAAAAAAGAAAGAGTTTGAGTTTAAAATTGCCTTTATTACACAATCTAGCAATCAATAAAAACAAAATGAAGTTAAAATAAAAACATCAAAAAGCAAAAACTAGAGATTCTTCATCCACCGGACACAAAACACAATTAATGCCCCATTTACTTACAAAAACATCTATGCTCTTTGTCAACTTAAAAAACTCAAATTCTACCGAACCCGAGCAATGACCAGTCTCTTAAATGACACAGAAGCATCTTCTGTTTGATGACCATTAATTGTGTTCTTCCTTTATATCCATATTGCAAATTTTGCCATTCCAGAAATGAAATTTAAAAGCAACCTGTGTCTATCAATCAATCAATCGTGGTGAAAATAAAATAACTACACCAGCAGATGAACTTGTCATGGTTTTATCAGAGCTCAGACCCACATGCAGATAAACCAGTCCAGGGAGACAAGGGAAAAAGTTTTAACAGGTTTATTGAGAAGTTTGGAGGAGATTCCAGTGTTGCTCTGAACACTGCTCAACCGGAACTGAAAGGTGAGGAGATGACACTGTGGTTAGTTAAGGTTCAGTGGGAGAATTGATTCTCGAACTTGAAGAGGAGGAAAGGTAGGCAGACTCACGTTTCCAGAGAATTGGTTGACTCTTATACTCCAGTAGGTGAGGAATGTGTTCTGGTGTTTGTCTCATACGGAGGAGGGCGGACAGGGTGACCCAGAATGCGGTTTCTTGTAGATAAACGGAGAAAGGTTGACTGCCACTTAGATTTCCTGCGGTACTTGAATGGACTGTTGTGCAGATGAACCCCTTGCTCAGTGTGAAGCTAAAACGTTTCCTCGCGGAAAAGTGGATCCAAACCTCCGGTTTGTTTTCTCAGCTCAGTTTGAAGCTCAGTTCATCCTTCCAGGGAGAGAAGGTCCGAAAAATCCAGTTTGCAGGATGACTAATTGCTGAGAGGCAAAGACAAAAAGCAATGTTAAGACTCAGGCTGACTCAGTTCAAACTCAGTTTGACTCAGCAAAACTCATCTTGGCTAGAGTACCCAAAAGTGGCAAACACTCCGTTAAGGAGGTAACCCCTTGCAGGTGGGTGAGGAGGAGAATCAGAACCAGGCGCCGCCTGGTGGAGGAAGGAAGACAAACACACAAACTGGAGTGAGACAAAAAATAATTCCCTTTCCAATACCTCATTCTATCTCGTTTTCATGATCGGTATGTGTCTCCTGTAAAAACACAACATCTAACTTCTTTTGAATGATCATCTCCAAACTGACTGTTTCTTTATATGGATGGGTGGGCATTGATGTTTAAAGATCCCACCATGATATTATGCATAGAGGTGAAAAAGAAAGGAAGGATAATGACACTAAAGAAAAGACCACCCAGTGTTCTATAATCATAACCTTACTTCTGGATTAACACTTTTCTTTTATTTGCTAATAACTGTCTCTGGATGTTTGTCATATGCTTTTTTAAACGGAATATATTCTTTTCATCAAGCATTTCAAAGCCAACTATTTTCTGTACCATTCGTGCACTCTTGATACATTTTTCAACATCAGGAAAATAATCAGTAACTTTTACATGTTTTTTTCAAACATTTAATCAGGGAAAACATTGATTTCTTCTAAAGTGTAAAAGTCACCACTGTACATTTGTGAATCTGAGATTGAAACGGTGTCTGATTCACTGTCATACTCCATCTACCTGTGGAGCTTCAGGGGCAGGCTGGGACGCCCCCTCACCTGGGGGCAGCTACACAGAATCAGCAGCAACACAGATTGAATTAGCTGTCTGATCTGTTTCTTTCGCAAGATGACCACAGTTAGAAGACTCTTTCAGAACATTGTTTCCAGGTTTCTCTATTTCGTCCCTCATAGGCTGTCTATTGATAGCGCTGGTTTCCTCTTCAGCATCAGAGACAGTTACCAGGGGAGCCCCCCCTCCTCCACAGCGGGAGGAAAACCAGCACTCATCGATGCTCCAACAGTTGGATTCGTTTTAGCCTTTTCTGTCGGGTTTTTATGCAGACAAGCGGCCCTTTAATGCCCAACATTCAAAACATTTCATGTTTCCGGTGCTTGCATGCGCACTTTCATCTGGTTTGGTCTGCCGCGGTTTCCGTAGACTCGTGAACGCGCTTTCAGGAAATCCTATACACTACTGTTTATGCTCTAAAAACATTCTAAATGACTTCGTTTCGAGTANTTTCTTGTAGATAAACGGAGAAAGGTTGACTGCCACTTAGATTTCCTGCGGTACTTGAATGGACTGTTGTGCAGATGAACCCCTTGCTCAGTGTGAAGCTAAAACGTTTCCTCGCGGAAAAGTGGATCCAAACCTCCGGTTTGTTTTCTCAGCTCAGTTTGAAGCTCAGTTCATCCTTCCAGGGAGAGAAGGTCCGAAAAATCCAGTTTGCAGGATGACTTCCAGCCGAGAGGCAAAGACAAAAAGCAATGTTAAGACTCAGGTTGAAAAAACTCAGTTTGACTCAGCAAAACTCATCTTGGCTAGAGTACCCAAAAATGGAAAACACTCTGGCGTCAAGGTAGTGGCAGTCAGCAGCTTAAGAACACTCCGTTAAGGAGGTAACCATCAGCAGGTGTGTGAGGAGGAGAATCAGAACCAGATGCCGCCTGGTGAAGGAAGGAAGACAAACACACAAAAACACAGACCACACAGACTGAAGTGAGACAAAAAATTATTCCCTTTCCAATACCCCATTCTATCTCGTTTTCATGATCGGTATGTGTCTCCTGTAAAAACACAACATCTAACTTCTTTTGAATGATCATCCCCAAACTGACTGTTTTTTTATATGGATGGGTGGACATTGATGTTTAAATATCCCACCCTGATATTATGCATAAAGGTGAAAAAGAAAGGAAGGACAGACAAAGACACCTTACTTCTGGATTAATCCTTTTCCTTTATTTGCTAATAACTGTCTCTGGATGTTTGTCATATGCTTTTTTAAACAGAATCGTTTCTTTTCATCAAGCATTTCAAAGCCAACCATTTTCTGTACCACTGGTGCCTTCTTGATACATTTTTCAACATCAGGAAAATAATCAGTAACTTTAACATGTTTTTTTCAAACATTTCATCAAGGAAAACATTGATTTCTTCTAAAGTATACAAGTCACCACTGTATATTTGGGAATCTGCGGTGTCTGATTCACTGTCATACTCCATATCATCCACCTGTGGAGCGTCAGGTGCAGGCTGGGACGCCCCCTCACCTGGAGGCAGCAACACTGAATCAGTAGCAACACAGATTGAATTAGTTGTCTGATCTGTTTCTTTCTCAAGATGACCACAGTTAGAAGACTCTTTCAGAACATTATTTCCAGGTTTCTATTTCGTCCCTCATAGGCTGTCTATCGATAGCGCTGCTTCCCTTTTCAGCATCATAGACAGTTACCGGGGGAGCCACCCCCTCCTCCGCAGCCGGATGAATACCAGCACTCATTGATGCTCCAACAGTTGGATTTGTTCTAGCCTTTTCTGTCGGGTTTTTATGCGGACAAGCGGCCCTTTTAAGTCCAACATCCCCACATTCAAAACATTTCATGTTTCTGGTGCTTGCATAAACACTGTAAGATCCTTCTTCATATTTGACTCTGAAAGACACCTCCAGCGTCTGTGTCGCAGAGTTTAAAAACATAAACACCTGTCTCCTAAAAGACTGAACATGTTTAAGTTTATCGCTTTTACATCCCAGCCCCACTGTTTTGAAACCGCTGGCGAGTTTCCAAAAGCACTGGAGTTCTTTCTCCAACAAGTCATTCAGAATAAGCGGGGACACCTGTAAATACTCTCCACCTAGTGTCACTCCACTGACAATCAACTGGGTAACAAAACGCTCCTCTTTCAAAAACGCCACAACTCCTTTATTCATTCTCGAAGGAGCGTAACCTAAATTGATGTGACCCACAATGTCTCCAACAGCCAGGAGAACTGTTTCAACTGGGATTGATGGATCAGGCTGAATCCGAATCCTGTTCCTCAAGGACAGGGGCGGCGCCCCTGAAGACGCCACACCCGCGAAGACGCCACACCCGCCACACCCGTTAATTGTGTCATTATTAGCACTGCTCCAATGTGTAGAATCAGTACAAGAAAGAATATTGGAAAAAATAGCACATAAAAATATAAGATCAGAAAAAAACGGTAATAGACGATACTTTCACTCTCAATCAGACACACCACACCAACACACTCTCAGCATGCAATGCAGAAAGAAAGAAAGAAACAAAGAAAGAAAAAAGAGGACTAGGACATGTCATTTTAATTCCCCATTAAACAAGGAATACCTCTTCAGGTTCTCAGAAATGTTAGGAACAAACCTGAAAGTGATTTCAGCTTCATGTTGAGTGTATGTTTCACTTTCCTTCTCCAGAAGAAGCAAAGCAGCATCAAGACCAGAGGTTCTGCTACACAACAAAGATAAAAACCAGAGACTGGATGATGAGGAACCAGCAACTCTACAGCTCAAAGAAGAGCCAGAGGAACCAGAACCACTACAGACTGAAATGGATCTAGAACTTATACTGATCAAAGAGGAACCAGATGAGCCACAATCTGTAGACAATAAAGCTAATAATTAAAAATATTAAATAAATTTGTAAACCAGCACTCTGTCCATGGTGCTGATGTCCTGCAGAGGCTGCAATTAGAACCTGGAGCCTCCATCATCCCTCCTTTATGATCCAAACCTTTTCATCATAAAGAGTTCAATGAAGCAGCAAACACTCTGATGTCTGCTTTATTCTCAGCTGCACAAACAATCAGACTGAATCCTAACAAACCATAGAGGAGGAACAGTGTGTGAGGC
>NW_015152510.1:11280-12275 GCF_000732505.1 Cyprinodon variegatus
AATGTGGAAGTTTGTGTCTCTTCTATAGTTCAGTAACAGCTCAGCTCCTCCCTGAAGCTCTCAGCTCCTCTTCCTCCTGCTCAACAGACAGGTAACTGTGCTGTGTTGTTTAACTCCACTCTCATTGGTTGTTCTGTCTTAAGTTCCGCCTTCTCTCTTCCTGATTGGATGTTTTGTAGCCCGCTTATATGCATGCTTAGAGCAGGAAAGTAAAATTTTATTCATGCTTTAATACCATGGTTACTATAATTAAGATTAGGCTACAAAACTAATCCCAATTAAAAAAAAACTAAATAACAGGAGAAGCTGCTGATTGCACTCTGTAAAAAAGCAGGAGAGTGTTTAGATTTGTGTAACCAACATTAGCATCTCAAAATAATATTTAATTCTGAAGTATACTACATTTTATCAACAAAAACCTTTTTCTTCTTTTATACAATGAAATATTCTGTGTCAGACAGCAGTTCTGCTGCTGCAAAAATGGACAATAACTCCTTGGCTTTATTAGATGCACAAGAGGTGGATTTAAAGCATGTGACACTTCATTAAAGTAAATAGAACATTTCACAGTGATAAATGAAATATACGCACAGCTCTAGAGCACGCTGGCACGGTATGGCTGTTAGTCACCGCTGGAAGCATGGGCTGGGGTTCTTCTTCTTTCACCTTTTCTTACTCATTGCACTTTCTTAATTCTCTGTCTTCCTTTATCTTTTTCGTCTGCTTCTTCCCTGTGGTCCACACAATCACAAGCAAACGGTTTGATTCTACCTGGGTCTATGTGTAACTATTTATTCAGAGGCATGTACTTTTCATCTTCTTACTCACACCTATGGTGAATGTAAGGTTTGTGACATGGAATGTGCATGGAGCTGGCACCAGAGAGAAACAGCTTAAGATTTTTAACCAGCTTTAAAGCTAGAGTGTGTAATAATTACAGGGATATAAAGTCAGAAATGTAATATATTATATATAACTATGTTATTTATCATCAC
>NW_015152510.1:14175-15789 GCF_000732505.1 Cyprinodon variegatus
GAAATGGACAGGTTGAATACAACAGGGACTCAGCGCAGTTGGCAATCATTAAATGTAGTCAAACAATTCATGAGTGATTTTGGTCTTTGCGATGCATGGCGATCTCTTCATCCTAACAGTAAGGAATACACTTTCTTTTCTAATGTCCATCATTCCTACTCTAGTTTGGAATATTTCCTTATCAGCAGCTCGCTGCTGTCTAACGTCTCGGATGCTGTAATCCATCCTGTTGCTGTCAGTGATCATGCTCCTGTTACTTTAACCCTAATAAATAAAGAAATAGCCCCACAAAACAAGAGCTGGAGATTAAATACATCACTGCTTAAAGATGAAGAATTTATTTCAGTGCATTATGTATCGCAGAGAAAACTATCCTCATGAATTGGAAAAGTAAGGATAAACTCAACATCAATTAGTACAGAGATCTGTTGTTGGATCATATTAATCTTGAGACAGCATCTGCATCCCCATCAGACCGATCTCTCTGGGTTCCCTTGATCGGCTCCGTCGCTTAGTGTAGTGGGGGGCTGTGGGGTGAGTCCTATGGGGTGAAGTGACTGTAATCAGTTTCCTTTTCAGAGACTCTGGTCCAAAGACTATAACTTCTGTTTTGTCTGCATTCAGAAGCAGAAAGTTAAGAGTCATCCAGGTTTTATGTCTTGAAGACATGCCTGTACTCTAGGAAATTTTATAGTTTCATGTGGATTGGATAAAGGTCTATATCCAAGAGTAAACATAATTGTTTTGTTTACACTCTGTTGTTGGAAAATCTAGATTTCTCTTATTTCATATAATAATTTATCCTATTTATCCACTATAAAAGTTTCACTCAGTCTGTTTCACCTGCAAGGCCACACCATTCTATGTGATGGTATTTGTAGACCAGACATAGCTTCTTCCCATAACAAACCAGATTCTCTCTCAGATTTTGCAGCATCCTCATCTGGTCACTATCCTTCCATTCATCTGTTTCTTTCAGATCTCTCCTTTCACAAACACTTCTCTCTCCAGATAAGAGTTACTCCCCGCTCTCACTCAGATTAATGGAATCAGTTTCTTTTCGGAGGCGAGCTCAGAAAAATGAGCAGAACAGATTTTTCCTGAATATTTTACCTCAATGCTGAAATTCAAGCCCTCCATTTTCTCCGTAGATGAGAGCCAACCTTACCTTCATCTCATCCTGACTATAAATCTTTATACCCATCATTGTTGTGCTGTGGTCCTTCTGAACTAAACTGACTGTTATTGCTTTTGGAGATCTGGGTGGGATGTAAGACACAGCAGGAATTTGGAGATGAGTCGACCACTTTACTAACAACGCTGCATACTGAGCCTCTGTTACCCACAATGCATTAGTACCATTCAATGATCTTTCACTGTAAAATACCTCTAAATAAATGCTGAACAAATAACCCTTTTAGTTTATACTTTAAACATAAATTATTAGTCAGTATTTTTTTTTTGTATTGTTCTGAAAGTTTAACATTATTTATGAAAACCTACTGCAAACAGAACAGGAATGAAGAAGATCCTCATCCCTTCTGAAATCTCCCACCATCTTCTTCATCTTTTTCATATTGATACAGAGGTTATTCATTAACAAATAATTATTTG
>NW_015152510.1:16855-19382 GCF_000732505.1 Cyprinodon variegatus
CAAACACTCTGATGTCTGCTTTATTCTCAGCTGCACAAACAATCAGACTGAATCCTAACAAACCATAGAGGAGGAACAGTGTTTGAGGACCTCTAGTGGATGTAGTGGAGTATTGCAGGTTCTTGTACAGAGTTCTGGTGTTTCCTGTCACTGTGGGCCTCAGAGCACAGTAGTACACAGCAGAGTCAGAAAGACGAAGATCCTGGATCGTCAAATTTACTGATTTCTTTTGTGTCCCTGTGTTGAGATCAGCATTAAATCTGTCTGTGCTGAACTTTGGATCATTCGCTGCAGTTCCTGAGTAACGATTCAACATGTAGGTTGGAGAACTGCCTTCCTTTTGCTGGTACCAGAAAAGATAAGGATATGGATCACTGGTTTCAAAAATACATCCCAGCGTCACAGATTTTCCTTTAGCAGCAGCAACATGTCCTTCTGTCTGCGTCACTGAGTCTCCTTTACACTCTGAGGAAGAACAGAACATGCAGAGGAAGAGATGAATCAATAAAGACGATTGATTAAATGAAACAAAATAAAGATTTCTATTCAGTGTAAAGTAGGTAGAATTTTCACTGATCATCGTTCAAGTGTTTGAAGAGGAAACATGTTGAGCTTTCTATCTTACCAAAGAAAAGAGCAGCTAGAATAATCCACAGCCAATGTTCCATCTGTCCAACAAGGTTTAAATCAGCAGGAGAAACTAGCTGATGTTCAACATTCAGTCTGACTATTGTTCTCTTCACAGCAACACTTATTATTGACACAATGCTGGAACACAGAGCACAAGGAGAGCTCCGCCTACTGGATGATGGCGCCCTCTGGTGGAGATAAAAGGTTTTAATGAACAATAGAGCAAAAGGCTTCCAGCAGCTTGTTAGTGGATCAAACACATTTTTAAAAGTCCTTCATTTTTAGGGTTCGGTGTTCTGTGCTCTACTTACTCTCTTCAACAGGTGGTTGTTGCTAACAGGTGGGCGTGGCCCCTCGCCCGCGGCTTGTTGAGGCTGCTCTGCTTAGCTTAAGAGGAACGTTCAGTTAGCTGAAGGACGCCAGAGTGTTAAACTGTAGTGGTACGCCTATGCCTCTGGCCTGTCGACAGATCTCTGAAACTTCATGTTTTGGATTTCTCATTCTAACCTGTCTCCCTCTGTTCATTGAGCTCTGGATTGCTCACCCATCTCTCTCCTTGCTTAGAGGACTGTCACTGACTGCTTAGATTCTGTTCTGGCGTTCCCCTTGACCCCCCTCTGTACTACGGAGCCGGACAAGAGACCCCTTTCCTGGATTCACACTGGTTCCTTCAGCTGCTCCTCAAGCCTGCTGCTCGGGCCCCCGCCTAAGTCCCACCTGTCGCTCAGCCACCACCTCCCATCAGAAAGCCATGAGTTAAAGAAACCATTCCTCCACTCACCCTCCCTGGATAGGTTATCCGTACGTGGTGTTAAGCAGAACAGTTTCTTTATTTTTTTCCAGTCTTAATCAGTTTCCTCTTTCCTCCCGCAGAACCCTGAACACTGACATTTCGAACCTCGCCTGCAGCTCTTGTTCTGAACCGATCTTATTTGTGTGTAGCCTAATAAACATCTTAAACTGCTCCTTGTTTCTGCATCTGGGACAAACATCTTAAAACCATGAGATTCTTTCTTCTTGCTTTAAGATCCATTTTAGAGTGATGACAAACAGAGGAAATGTGTCACAGAGATGCAGTGACATCATCTTCCTCACTTCATCTGTTCTGTCTGCTTTGGTTCTTGGATTCCTCTGACAGTGGGGGTCTTTCTCTGCTCTGATCTCAGACTGTTTCTCCTCTCAGATCTTTGGGGGATCATTCTTATAATCTATAAAAAGATGCAAAGTTCTTTGTTCACGCTGCGAATGTGTTGTTATCTGGAAAGAACCTCAGTACTGATTTCTGTAACCTTTTCTCTGCTTGGCTTAGAATAAAAAGAGTTGAAGTTAAGTTCTGTCTGAGAGTCGTCCCTTTATGATGATTTTATTATTGCTGTGGATCACTGCAATATTTAAATATCAGGATGATGAAAACACCAAAAGCAAATCTAAACAAATTCTGTAGCTTTAAGCTCAAACTAATCAACCTTCTTGTTTTCAGAACATTTTCTGTCTGAGTTCACAAATGATCACAGCTGAGACATTTAATGGTCTTTTCTTTAACAGTCAACAGCAGCTGGAGTCCTGTCATTGAAAGACAGTGGTGTCGCCCAATGACAGGATGCAGGAGTTTCCCCTGTAGTCAAAGGGTTGTCGGTTTAATCTTTCAGTGTGGTTGTTTCCTCCACTTAATCTGCATTGCCTACTGATGGAGGTCAGAGGTGGTGCCTGTTTACAGCAGCCTTACTTCTGTCAGGGAGCCTCAGAGCAGCTGAGGCTATAATGAAGCTAGCCACAATAATCAGTGTGTGTGAATGACTGAATGTAGTGTAAATGGTTTGTTTAAGGCCATTTACCATTTAATTGGTTGTCTGAACTGCATTCATGCTAGCCTGGGTGCCAGTCCGAACTTAGTCCC
>NW_015152510.1:20015-23059 GCF_000732505.1 Cyprinodon variegatus
AGGCTTTTGGTTTGCAGCAAGGTGGCAAAAATAGTTGAGGCTTCTTCTGAAAGAATCACTTTCTCTTTGATCATGATTTCAGCCATCCTTTCAGATGGTGAAAAGTTTATTCTGATTCATTCAGATTTCACAACAACTTTTGAAACCATCAAAAAAGGCTGATCATGCAAAATCATTAAATTCATCTGCAGATTAAATCTGGTCTCTGCTCAACCCCTTCTGCTGCTTTCTTTTAAAGTTGAACACAGCATCATTTCTCAGTAAAAGGGATTGAGAATGTTTTTAAAATGGTATCAAAGACTAAATGTGTCCAAAGATCTACAGATTTGCACACTGAACATCCGCAGCCTTCCAGTCTAATGCCCACCTGGACTCTTTACTGCTGCTGTCCATGGTGCTGAAGGTCAGTTTCACCTCATTATGAATGGTGGGAATAATTTTTCAAATATACTGCAGTAGAATAGTCTCCTACATGATTGTGAAACAGTCATTAGATTTTAATGAAAACACTTTTTAATATTCTTTCGAGGCAAGTCACACAGAAATGACCAGTGTTATTAAAACATTAGAGAAAAGAGGGCGACTTTATTGTTTTTTTTTTTCCCAGTTACAGACTAATAATCATTTACTTTTATTACCATTAAGATTCTTTCAGAATAAAATAAAAGTAGGAGCAGAGGTGTCAAGTAACCAAGTACATATCTATACTTTGTTACTGTACTTTAGTACACTTATTGGGTATCTATACTTTCCTCCATTACTTATTTTTCCTCCTACTTTTGACTTCTACACATTACATTTTTACACAAGTATCTATACTTTCTATTCCTTACATTTTTAAAGCAAACTTTACTCGTTACCCTTGGCTTTGGTTTTAATGCAAAGGTCACGGATTATAGCGGACCGCGCCCCTTCTCCTGTTACCCCGAAATCCCACATCCTCCGCTCCGCCCCGCAGCGCTTCAGACCTCCTGTGCAAAGGAAAGTCTATAACCTCTGCTGTTCCTCCCGTATTGCTGTGCTCGGACTTATCCTGTGAGCTTTAGGAGAGCATGGGCGATATTATCATTAAATTCCTAGGAGCAAAACATGCAGAAAGAACGCCTCATTTAATATGACATGGTAAAAAAAATTCCCCATCAGCATCCAGCATATGTGTGGTTTCTGATGGAGATGAGAAATCTGCTTCCTGGTCTGTGGAAGTACCAATACCAATGAAGTACCATCCAATCTTTTAAATAAACGGTGTTAGTTTTGTGAAATATATAAGAATTGTGCTCTAATTTGTAGTAACTGATCTGTTGTTACTATATTTTTGTCATTATGCGCTTTAAAGATCTAACCCACATGCAGAGATTCACTCAGAGAACCAGGGGGAAAGTTTACAGGTTTATTGAGAGGTTGACAAATCAGAGAGAGAGATTATATGCAGGGTTATCTCAGTGGGACTTCAGCGGTCTGGTGAACCGGAATCAGAAACTCTGAAGGGGAGCTCACAGAGATCAGTTCAAGGCCTGTAAGGAAAATGACTGAGACTGGTGAATAGCTGGAAAAGACTCACATTGGAGGAATTCTAGGTTTTCCCTTGGGTCCAGTTTGTGGGGGTTTAATCCAGAAATGAATGAACTCATTGGAGGGCGGAAAGGCAGACTGGCGTTGGGTCCAGAGGAGCAATGGAACGGACTGTCACCGGGTTTCCCTGAAGTGGGCTTGAATAGATCTGGTGAAGGTTTCCCCTTGCTCAGTGTGACTCCAATTATTCCTTCCAAGGGGGGTTGAAGGACCAGGCTTACCCAGTGGATCAGGAGGGGATCCTACCGGAGAACAAAAGACAAAACCAAAGCTTAGACGCAGAGAGACAAGGCAAAGGTTAGACTCAGCTAATCTCAGTTTGGCTAGAGTACCCAATTCTGGCAAACACTCTGGCTTCGAGGTGGTGACAGCCCACTGCTCAAGTACTCCTCTGGTAATGACCCAATGAGTCGCAGGTTTAAAAGGAGGCCCAACTGGGGAGAGGGCACCATCTAGTGGTGGGAGGAGAAACCCACACGAACTGGAACCCTAACAATTTAAAATTGACAAACCGGATCTTCTCACCATTCTTTTTCCCGTTTAGTGCGATTGCAATAGCGGATCTTGACCTGGCCAGACCGGAGCTGAGCCTGAACATTTAGAGTATGTTTGCCTGCTGCTGTGAAGCAGGATTCTCCATCATGAACACAATCCAAAATAAATATTGTTCCAGGCGCAAAGTGAGCTCCTTGATATGTGCTTTAGAATGGCTTTAGTCTCCAAACCCAGGTTTAAACCCTTGCAGGGCAGCCTAAAGCCCACTGCTCTGATTAAGCCAGAAAAAAGAAAAGAATAAAAAAACAAACCGTCAGTTTAGGTGTTTTAAAAGATATGCGAATCAGGAAATTGTCTATATATATCAAACTGAAAGATTGTTGTGCTCTACTTCAAAAAACACTTTAGATTTTTAAATTGAAAAATTTTCTTTTTTTTAATATATTTTTTTAATTTAAAAATTGTATGTATAACATGGATGCATAAACATCTCTTTTTCTTTCAGTGTTAAATTCTGTTTAAAGTACCAGATAATTAAAAATGTCTCTGGTCCTTTACTGGTTGATGATTTTCTTAATTCAGATCCCACTTCTTTTGTTGTTGTTTTTTTCTAGTTGATTCTGAAAGGCTGAGTTATACATAGACCCAAAGGATCCTAAGGCAAACCCTTTCCAGTTCCTTCCTGCTCCCATACATGACTGTGCTTTTTTAGTGCCACATAAAGCTATACTGACTGTACTCTGTTCATTTTCTTTCCACGGGTTTAGGTCCTTTGTTTTCCCCCAAAGTCTGATGTCAGTTTTATAGCTGTGGTCCAATGATACACATTTTGTTTGAACGGCTCATCAGGTCCACCTGTCTATTGGAACTTTAGGGTCTTCTTTGGATACAGCATGGTAAGGGATCTTTTTCAATCTTTTTTTTCTAGACATCCATCCATCCATCCATCCATCCATCCATCCATCCATCCATCCATC